>NC_084744.1:23827647-24075147 GCF_033978785.1 Entelurus aequoreus | reverse complement strand
GGGAGTTCTTCTTTTTCCCAGACCTTGAGAAGTAGGGTGTGGATTTGATACAGGAGCTCTCTTCCACCTTCCTTTAGGATCTCCGCTGGGATCCCATCTGGTCCGGCAGCCTTGTTGTTCCTTAGACTCCTGATGGCATCTTGAACCTCTGTTATGGTGGGGGGTTCCCCCATATCTTCCCTGATGGGACTCTGGGGGATGTGGTTGGTGATGTCTGGTTCAGCTGTGCTGTCACGATTGAGGAGTTCCTGAAAGTGCTCCTTCCATCGGGCATTAATGGACTCATTGTCCTTTAGCAGCTGCTGCCCATCCTTTGAGCGCAGGGGGTTTAGGCCGCGGTAAGTTGGCCCATAGACAGCCTTGGTAGCACTAAAAAAGCCTCTGGTGTCCCCTGAGTCTGCTAGTCTCTGGATCTCCAGAGCCCTTTCAGTCCACCAGGAGTTCTTAAGCTCCCTTACCCGGCTCTGAACATCTGCCTTGGCTCTCGAGTGAGCTATTCTTTTGGCTTTACAGGTCACATCATTCTGCCAGGTGTGAAAGGCACTCCGTTTTTTGGAGATGAGCTGTTCTATCTCTGTGTCGTTCTCATCAAACCAGTCCTGGTGTTTTCTGGACTTGTACCCAAGGGTGGTTTTACAGGTAACGAGGATGGTTGATTTGAGCAGGTTCCAGTGTTCTTCGATGTTATCAGGGTATTCCTGCTGGAGGCTTTCCTCAAGGGATGTCTGAAGTTGCTGCTGGGTGGCAGTTTCATTCAGGCCTTCGAGGTTCAGCCTTGGCCGGATCTGCTTCTTTTGAACCCTCCTTTTCCTCTTAAGTCTGATGGACATTGTGGAGCGAATGAGGCGGTGATCTGTCCAACAGGCATCTGTGTCCAACATGGCCCCTGTGATGTTCACATCACAACGGTCCCTGGCTCGCACAATGACATAGTCAATGAGATGCCATTGTTTGGATCGAGGATGCCTCCAAGATGCCTTCAGTTTGTTTTTCTGGCGGAAGAGAGTGTTGGTAATTGTGAGGTTGTGCTGTGAACATTTGCTGAGAAGCAGGATTCCATTGGAGTTGATGTTCCCGATGCCTTCCTTCCCTATAGTGCCCTTCCAGAGGTGTTGGTCCCGGCCGACCCTGGCATTAAAGTCACCTAGGAGAATAATCTTATCCTCCTTTGGGATCCTAGACAGTGTCTCATCTAAGCAGGCGTAGAAGGTCTCTTTTACTTCGTCTTCAGAGTCTAAAGTAGGGGCATAGGCGCTGATAACTGTTGCCATCTGGTTGTTGGTGAGCACCAGACGGACAGTCATGAGACGTTCACTAATCCCCACGGGAAGTTCAGAGAGGTGACTAACAAGCTGGTTTCTGATGGCAAATCCAACCCCATGGATTCTGGGCTCATCAGAGGCTTTTCCTTTCCAGAAGAAAGTGTAGCCACCCTTTTCCTCCTTCAGTTGTCCTTCGTCTGCACGTCGGGTTTCGGAAAGTGCAGCTATGTCTATCCGGCATCTCTGCAGTTCCCTGGCAATGATCGCAGTTCTCCTCTCTGGTCTGTCGCTGGCCGTATTATCCATCATTGTGCGTACATTCCACGCTCCAAAATTCATATTTCGTGTTTTTCGACCGCATATGGTGATCCCTCTGGATGCGGTAGTCCAGTCGGGAGGTTAGAGGCAGGCTATTTTTAGGGCACCTTTTCTAGCCCCTTCCCCAGGTGGGGTGAGCAGAGTGGATCCTAAAGAGGACTGCTCAGTCGTGAGTGTAGCTGCCGAAGGGCTCTTTCTGCCTCATTCCAAGAGCCCAGCGACACACACACACACACACACACACACACACATTTATATATGTATGTATGTATATATATATAAGTTAAAGTACCAGCGATTGTCACACACACACTAGGTGTGGCGAAATTATTCTCTGCATTCGACCCATATATATATATATTTGTATATATATATAAGTATATATGTATATGTATGTATATGTATATATATATGTGAAGGTAATAAAGTGCACAGTTTGCATCATTTCTGATACATTGCAGATATATATATATATATATATATATATATATATATATATATATATATATATATATATATATATATATATATATATATATATATATATATATATATATATATATATAAAATATATATATATTATATACATATACATAATCTCTTCAATGTATCAGAAATGATGCAAACTGTGCGCTTTATTACCCTCTAGCGGTAGTTTTAAGTCACTACTTGCCTACTACAGTATTTCATCCTTAAAACCTGACTATTTTGTTTTTGTTCATGGTTTTCTATTTTCAAATTAATCACGTAAAGTATTTTTAATGCTTGTGGATGTGTATGTTTTATTATTGTCCCAAATTGAAAGTTTTGAAGTACAATGTCAGCGTTTCTTTTGGAAAAGTCTGCAATGTTATGCATCAAAATAGCCATTTGGGCCTGTTTCCACCAAATCAAAACCCATTTGGAGCCACAAAGCCTATAAGAGTACTATATTGAAGTCACTGCTACAGTTTCCTTAACATATTGTCATGTTACGTTCCTGTTTTGTTCTTTTTTACCCCGTATTTTGCATGTTATTTTGTTCCTGGTGTCTTTTCTAGTTTTCCCCTATAGTTTCCCGAGGTAACGTGCAACACCTGTCACCACCTGACAATTAGTCAAGATCCAACTTTGCTGAAATGTTGTTTTATGATCTGTTGTTGTCACCAGCCATGTCTCCCGCTTGTCACCAATGTTGGGCAAATTACTTTGAAAAAGGAATCAATTAAAGTCAATATAGGAATTGAATGTGCTTTGGTGGCTGTATCCCTCCTTGTCCACTCACAGGCTATTGTGGGATTACATGATCATCACTTCATTGAATTCTAGTTAATTACTTGCTTGTAGTAGTTATGCTTTATGCCTAACACTGGTTGGCACATATCTCTTTTTAATCCATGTTTCTCCTTTCCAAGGTATTTCCATGCTTCTGTATTTTTGCTCTACAACTGCTGCGTTTAGGTGAGCTCTGTTGTCCGTCTCCAAATCCTCTCGTGTCGCGTGACCTATGCCTAAAAAAAAGACTACCGTATGTTTCGGACTATAAGGCGCACTTAAAATCCTTTCATTTTTTCAAAATTCGACAGCGCCTTTTCCGGTATGCCTAATGTACAGAATAATTTTGGTTTTGCTTACCGACCTCGAAGCTATTTTATTTGGTACATGGTGAAATGATAAGTGTGACCAGTAGATGGCAGTCACACATAAGAGATGCGTGGAGACTGCAATATGACTCAAGTAAACAACACTTTGAACGGAGTTCATATTGAACAAGTTAAAGAAGCCAGGTTGCTGGGAGTTACAATAGATGAAAGACTATCTTGGGCCACTCACATTAATAACATAGTAACAAAAATGAGCAGAAGCATCTCAATCATAAGAAGAAGTGCCTATTTTTTAACTAACACAACTACGAAACAAGTTATACAATCCCTTGTATTGTCACATATTGACTACTGCCCAGCAATCTGGTCTAATGCATCTAAAAAAGAACTCAATAAAATCCAGCTTACCCAAAACAGATCTGCCAGACTCACTCTCCATTGCTCATTTAGGACCAGCGTTGAGATCATGCATAATGAATTGTCATGGATGAGAGTTGGTGAAAGAGTAGCGTGTAGTTTGATTCTATTTTTAAAAACAATCTATACATACCATAAACCTTCATATCTGTATTCTCAGCTGTTGCTTGCTAGTGAAAGTCACAACTATGGTACCAGGTTAGCCCTAAGAGGTGCTTTCACCCGTCTTAAACCCAAAAGTGATGTTTTGAAAAAGACTGTAATGTATAGGGCAATCACTTACTGGAATCCACTTCCACAATATCTGCTATCAATCACCAGCAGAGTGGCTTTTAAGAATAGACTAAGAGGAGAAGTATTGCGGAAAGAGATTATTCTAGATTGTACCTAATGTCATGACTGTTTTTATTGACTATTTTATTGATTATGGGACAAGCAGTAGAAAATGGTGGATGGAACTTTTTTCGTCACTTACTGTTTGTCTTTGGTACACTAATGTATATATTTTAGGCCATTGGTTCTTTGTTTTATTTTTTTTTTTGCAAAAATATATATATATCTATTTTTATATTGCTCTTTTTATCTTTGGTATGAACAATATTATGTAAACTCGAAGTTATTATTATTTTTTTGGTTCTTTGTTGTTGCTATTTTTGTATTACAACATTTTATTATTTGATCATGTTGTACTGCATTTTAATCTTTTGTTTTGTGATTGTGTGATGTTTTTTGCCTGGACCCCAGGAAGAATAGTCTCCCCTGCGGTGTAGACTAATGGGGATCCTTAATAAACTAAACTAAACACCAAAATGTTATATGTTCCATTGAAAATATTACACACGGCGCTCAAAAATCCATCAAAATGTTTTAGTACGACTTTGGTAAGCTATGAAGCCGCACCGCTTGATGGATTGTACTGTGCTTCAACAAACGAGTATTATTATGGTGTGTGTGTATAAGGTAAGACATTATCTGGCATTTTGTTTCGCAATATTATGCAAAAGCAACTTTTCTTACCTTCTGGTACCTGCTGATCTGTATATGGGATCTGCATAAGTCCTGAAAATTTGTGCGCCTCCGCCTTTGTAGTCCGTGCCAATGCTGTAGTCGATAAGGTTCTTCTTTTTCTCTATCTTCTTGTTGTCGGACATTCATCCTCCACTGGCCATTTCTAATATAAAGCAGTGTAAAGTTCTTACTTATATCTGTCATGAAATTGCTAAAACATACCGGTGTAGTCAGTTTATTTTATTCGCCCAAGGAACTTGGGTGAATAATATAACTGGGGAAGGCGTGGCGCGGTTGGGAGAGTGGCCGTGCCAGCAACCTGAGGGTTCCTGGCTCAACCCCCACCTACTACCAACCTCGTCACGTCCTTTGTGTCCTGGAGCAAGACACTTCACCCTTGCTCCTGATGGGTCGTGGTTAGGGCCTTGCATGGCGGCTACCGCCATCAGTGTATGAATGAATGGGTGAATGTGGAAATAGTGTCAAAGCGCTTTGAGTACATTGAAGGTAGAAAAGCACTATACAAGTATAACCCATATACAATAACTTTAGTTATTAGAGAGTTCCGGTCGGACGGTTTTTCACGGGACACATTTCCGGCGGATGAGGAGATGCTGCTCCGTTATGGATTGAAGTAAAGTCTGAATTTCATTAAAACAGTTAGCTCCATCTTTTGACACTTCTTCCACTCCCGTCCTTGCACGCTACACCGCTACAACAAAGATGACGGGGAGAAGACGCTGCCGAAGGTGAGCCATGTAAATAAGACCGCCCACAAAACGGCACATTTTGAAACGACAGTCAGAAAGCGGCTTGAAGATGATCTGTAAAACATAATCTATGTAACATTTAGACCAAAGAACCACCATTACATGTTATGTAGACCACAGGGAAGTGTTTTCAATTTAAAAAAATAAATAAATAAAATGACCCTTTTAATGCGCCCTATAATCCGGTGCGCCTTTTGTCTAAATATATAGATGATAGTCTGCCTCGGCTTGGGTGTGGTGATGTTGACCATTTTATATTACCGTCCTTAGATGCCCATGTCCCCTCTGTGGATGATGATTGCTGCATTCCTTGGTTTTCATCTGTTGGAGGAACAACGGCAGACTCGTCCTCTGAATCCTCCTCATCGTAGGAAAATTGACAATCTGGATCAGCAATAACATTTTCCTCTGTCTCTGAAAAATCCTCTGTTTCTGAAATCTCTTCCTCTACATCACTATCCCAGTTAAAAATCAGTGATAAAGCCTCCTCAGATGTCATCATTCTGGAGCTCATTTTTGGTGAGTTTGTCAAACAGATGACATGAGAACAGTGACAAGGACAAGTGTGAGAAAGTTCCCTCTCTTCTGGGTCTCAGAGGCAATCAAACTACAAACAATTGTACATCAAAGTAAAAAGCACATCATAGAAACATGTTTATTTTGGATCTGAACAGCTGTTTACCCACATCAAAGCGTCTGGGTCAAAATGACCCGCAACATCATCTTTGTATACAACTCTAGACAGACATCAAAGTGTCCAGAATTTACACACCATTTCATGACCTTAGATGAGGAAAAGTCACCAAATTTCAGCAAGAAAAAGAAAGGATAACCAGTACTTTGATCAACACAAAAACTGAAATATGTCAAATTGACCCTTAACATAATACAATATTATTGGCAGTGCACTTTATAATCCGGTGCGCCCTATGGTCCGAAAAATATGGTATTGTATTACAGCAACAGCTCCAATAACACTCAATCCTAACTGGAGCCACAACACAGGGGTAAAAGAGCCGCATACGGCTCCAGAGCCACACGTTGCAGACCACTGGTCTACATGAAGTATTGTTAGGCTGTAAATAAGTAAAAATATAAACATTGATTCGTATATTAGTTTTTACAAAGTTATCATGATGAATTTAATATGTTTTATGTCAAATGTACATCAGCTATTTTTTCAAATGTGTTGCTGCATCCAACACAATAAAATGTTTAAATTATTTGAGAGGAAAAAAGTTAAGATTTTGTGAGTATTTGGCTTAAATACGCAAAATATTCAAAAAAACCTGCCAATACATGAGTACAGACTTAAAAAAAAACCTTCACGGAAAGTCTAACAAGATGGTGGCGCTCACTGTTGGTGGTTGTAACTGTTTCAGTCTCCTTCCTTTGTAAAACTGTTTCAGGAACTGTGCATGCACATTTCTTATATTTATTGATTCATTGATTAATATTTTCGAATGGGGAGTGGTGGGGGAAAAGAAGATAGAATTTGGAAAGTTGCATGTCATTTTTGTTTCCTTCTTGTTACTGTATGATCGTGCAAGCTTGGACAGGAGTGAGTGGACTCAGGTATGCCTTTTTGGTGCTCCTCCCCTACCTGTCTTTTCCTCTCCCTGTCTCGTGATCTTTTCTCCCCAGGGTGACACATTACTGCAGCAGCAACAGATGTATTTTGGACAATGAAAACTGTCACAGTAATGCACTCTGTAGCGCTTTGAGATTCTAGCAATATATAAACAAATGTGGTATTATTACTACTATTAGAGGCAGGCCTGGCCCTAACCAATCTGGCGCCCTAGGCAAGATTTTAGGTGCCCCCCCACCCCCCACATCGGCAGTGAAGTGTATATACTCACAAGAAACCGAATAGCTTTGTCTTTGACCTTTTTTTTTACTTAAAGAAAGCAAATTAACATATTATATGAGAATGTTATGTTATGATTATCTTTAACCGAATCACAGCAGTGCTCAAATTAAAGAACAGCATTCCCTCTCATGTGATATTAGTTAATTAACATTAATGATGTGCACTTTAACAACTAGGCTTACAACTATACCTAATATATAAAGGGATGGAAAAGTGACTATTACCTGCAGGGCAAACATTAGCTAACCAGAAGGCAATAACAATGTAAACAAAAAACACCTGCTTAAAAGATCTAATACAAATGTCCCTGAGGAATGTAAAGTGGGAGTACTGTAATTACCTAACGTTACACTATTATTTTCCATAACAATTTAGCCCCCTCCACAATATTAACCCGACGTTAAAACAGAACTAGCTATTTATTGATTAGCAATTGCCGAATCATGTAACATTAGCTTAATGCTAAAAAGCCAGTTTACTATCACATTCTGTAACAGACAAATAATTTCATGTAGGCTAATGTTACCTACCTGCTACCTCTGTCTTTTTCTCGTTTCTCCTCCTCTTCTTTTCTCTTTTTTCTTCCCTGGGCACCTGACAGTTTTGGCCGTTTTGACATCTTGTGTTGATTTTTTGATGTGGTAAGAGTCATGATACGGGAAGGGAGGGGGCGCACTGTGCGGGGGAATGGGGGGGGGGGGGGGGCGTAATTTTGTAACAAATAATATTTCTATTAAATAGGCTTTACTTTGCATTTTAATTAACGTGGGATTATTTTTTGTATTTAGAAATAATAGTACCAACTTTTTTTTTGTTTTTTTGTCCAACATTTGTGGCACTGGCGTGGCGCCCCCTGATGGACGGCGCCCTTAGCATTTGCCTATACGGCCTATGCCTCGGGCCGGCCCTGATTAGAGGACAGTACTGCATACTTGCCAACCTTGAGACCTCCGATACCGGGAGGAGGGGGGTGGGGGGTGGGTGCGTGGTTGGGGGCGTAGTTAAGAGGGGAATATATTTAAGCTAGAATTCACCAACTCAAGTATTTCATATATATATATATATATATATATATATATATATATATATATATATATATATATGAAATACTTGACTTTCAGTGAATTCTAGCTATATATATATATTTATTTTATTATACATATAAATAAAAGAAATACTTGAATTTCACTGTTCTGGAGGCTATCCAGTAGATGGCAGTATTGTCCTGTTTAAGAGTGTCACAACATTGCTGTTTACGGCAGAAGAACTGCTTTACGGTAGACTAAACGTGACGTGTGTTGTTGTGTGTTGTTACCACGCTGGGAGGACGTTAATGAAACTGCCTAACAATAAACCCACATAAGAAACCAAGAACTCGCCCTCCATCATTCTACAGTTATGACGTCATTGGGCAGGCAAGCTGTTTATATTGTGGGAAAGCGGACGTGAGAACAGGCTGTCCCCACTCAGGTCCGCATTGAGCTGGAGGGGGCGTGGCCTCCAGCTCCGGCTGAATACCGGGAGTTTGTCGGGAGAACATTTCTGCCGGGAGGTTATCGGGAGAGGCGCTGAATACCGGGAGTCTCCCGCTAAAAACGGGAGGGTTGGCAAGTATGCAGTACTGTATTGTACTGCAAAGTATAGTATGTTGCTGTATAGTACAGAACAGTAATACAAAACTCAAAACCAGTGAAGTTGGGACGCTGTGTAGTTCGTAAATAAAAACAGAATAGAATGATTTGCAAATCCTTTTCAACTTATATTCAATTGAATAGACTGCAAAGACAAGATTTTTTTTTTTCGAACTGAGAAACGTAATAAATAAAAAAATCATTAAATTAGAATTTAATGGCAGCAACACATTGCAAAAAAGTTGGCACAGGGGCATATTTTTACCACTCTGTTAGATGGCCTTTCCTTTTAACAACACTCAGTAAACGTTTGGGAACTGAGGAGACACATTTTTGAAGCTTTTCAGGTGGAATTCTTTCCCATTCTTGCTTGAGGTACAGCTTAAGTTTTTCAACAGTCCGGGGTCTCCATTGTGGTATTTTAGGCTTCATAATGCGCCACACATTTTCAATGGGAGACAGGTCTGGATCAGGCAAGCCAGTCTAGTACCTGCACTCTTTTACTATGAAGCCACGCTGTTGTAACACGTGGCTTGGCATTGTCTTGCTGAAATAAACAGGGGCGTCCATGATAGCATTGCTTGGATGGCAACATATGTTGCTCCAAAACCTGTATGTACCTTGCATTAATGGTGCCTTCACAGATGTGTAACTTACCCATGTCTTGGGCACTAATACACCCCCATACCATCACAGATGCTGGCTTTTGAACTTTGCGCCTATAAAAATCTGCATGGTTCTTTTCCTTTTTGGTCCGGAGGACACGACGTCCACAGTTTCCAAAAACTATTTGTAATATGGACTCGTCAGACCACCAGGGGGCGTGGCCTCCAGCTCCGGCTGAATACCGGGAGTTTGTCGGGAGAACATTTCTGCCGGGAGGTTATCGGGAGAGGCGCTGAATACCGGGAGTCTCCCGCTAAAAACGGGAGGGTTGGCAAGTATGCAGTACTGTATTGTACTGCAAAGTATAGTATGTTGCTGTATAGTACAGAACAGTAATACAAAACTCAAAACCAGTGAAGTTGGAACGCTGTGTAGTTCGTAAATAAAAACAGAATAGAATGATTTGCAAATCCTTTTCAACTTATATTCAATTGAATAGACTGCAAAGACAAGATTTTTTTTTTTCGAACTGAGAAACGTAATAAATAAAAAAATCATTAAATTAGAATTTAATGGCAGCAACACATTGCAAAAAAGTTGGCACAGGGGCATATTTTTACCACTCTGTTAGATGGCCTTTCCTTTTAACAACACTCAGTAAACGTTTGGGAACTGAGGAGACACATTTTTGAAGCTTTTCAGGTGGAATTCTTTCCCATTCTTGCTTGAGGTACAGCTTAAGTTTTTCAACAGTCCGGGGTCTCCATTGTGGTATTTTAGGCTTCATAATGCGCCACACATTTTCAATGGGAGACAGGTCTGGATCAGGCAAGCCAGTCTAGTACCTGCACTCTTTTACTATGAAGCCACGCTGTTGTAACACGTGGCTTGGCATTGTCTTGCTGAAATAAACAGGGGCGTCCATGATAGCATTGCTTGGATGGCAACATATGTTGCTCCAAAACCTGTATGTACCTTGCATTAATGGTGCCTTCACAGATGTGTAACTTACCCATGTCTTGGGCACTAATACACCCCCATACCATCACAGATGCTGGCTTTTGAACTTTGCGCCTATAAAAATCTGCATGGTTCTTTTCCTTTTTGGTCCGGAGGACACGACGTCCACAGTTTCCAAAAACTATTTGTAATATGGACTCGTCAGACCACAGAACACTTTTCCACTTTGCATCAGTCCATCTTAGATGAGCTCGAACTGTAGTTACTGACAGTGGTTTTCTGAAGTGTTCCTCAGCCCATGTGGTGATATCCTTTACACACTGATGTTGTTTTTTGTTGCACTACCGCCTGAGGGATCGAAGGTCCGTAATGTCATTGCTTACATGCAGTGATTTCTCCAGATTCTCTGAACCTTTTAATGATATTACGGACCGTAGATTGTGAAATCCCCAAATTCCTTTCTCGTTGAGAAATGTTCTTAAACTGTTCGACAATTTGCTCACCTATTTGTTGACAAAGTGGTGACCCTCGCCCCATCCTTGTTTGTGAATGACTGAGCATTTCATGAAAGCTGCTTTTATACCCAATCATGGCACCCACCTGTTCCCAATTAGCCTGTTCACCTGTGGGATGTTCCAAATAAGTGTTTGATGAGCATTTCTCAACTTTCTCAGTCTTTTTTTGCCATTTGTGCCAGCTTTTTTGAAACATGTCAAATTCCAAATGAGCTAATATTTGCAAAGTTTTCCAGTTCGAACGTTAAGTATCTTGTCTTTGCAGTCTATTCAAATGAATATAGGTTTAAAAATAATTGTATTTTGTTTTTATTTACGATTTACACAATGTGCCAACTTCACTGATTTCAGCTGTTTTCCACCACTTGTGGAAGCAATGACAAACTCAAACAAACAGAAGAAGTCTGGAGCTTAAGTCATAGAAAAGTTTCCTGAGCTCAAAAATTATGACTAAAGTGGTGACGTTTTATTTTCATTTGCACTTTAATTTTACTGACAGTTTATTTAAGAACACATATTATCATTATTATTAATGAAGTTAGCGTATTTGTATGTATATTTATTTTTCATCAGCTTTTATCTGTCTCTTCTTTCGCAGTATGTTTGATTAGTATGCTCCAGCACCCTAAGAGGGACAAGCGGTAGAAAAATTGATTATTTTTATAATCAGCCTGACCTAAGCCTTTATAATAATTTGTGATTAACACATGGTTTCATGTCATTTGACACACTTACAATGATCCCCTCATATGTGTAACCCAGTTAACCCGCAACAGCGGGAGACGCTGGACACAAAGAGCGACATGTCGCAAAATCGAAAGAGAAATGCGAGCGATGTCAACGCATCCTTTTCTTTGTAAGAAAATATTGTTTCCTCTTCCGTTTGACACCAAATACACTTATTGAATGTGCAATATTGTTGTTGTTGTTACTATGAATCATCTGATGGCACAAGCCCTATGGATAAAATACAATCTATCGCTTGAAAGGATAAAAATAGAAATGGCACGATAGACATTTTTCTATCGTGCCCACAATATGTATCGTCATATCGCACAGCACTAGCCAAAACACATGTTTTCCTTCCGTGATTTGAGTGAGTAGATTCTTTGGTTCTTAACCTTGTTGGAGGTACCGAACCCCACCAGTTTCATATGCGCATTCCCTTCTTTAGTGAAAAAAAACAACTTTTTTTTTTTTCAAATTCAAGAAAAAGTCATATGTTTTTTTACGGGTGCGCAAAATGAACCGTGCATGAACATCACCTTGTTCAAAGAACAAAACCAACACAGTGCATGAACTCACAACAAATTACACACCTTACACACATTACCATGAATTGATTAACGTGGACTTAAACAAGTTGAAAAATGTATTCGGGTGTTACCATTCAGTGGTCAATTGTACGGAATATGTAAACAGTGTAAACTGTACTGTTTCATATAATGTATTCTCTTCCTTTGTAATCTGCTAGTAAAAGTTTCAATCAATCAATCAAACAACCTGCAAATCAGATGGAAAATTAGAGGGAACATTGTTTGGAGGTATCCATAATACGCTGATAGGGAGAAGTTTTTATTTACACGATAATTCGGATGTGTCTTTACCCCTGAGGCCGACTCACCGAACCCCTAGGGTTCAATCGAACCCAGGTTAAGAACCACTGGCTTAGTACTTTTGATTGTTTAAGTAGCTATTTTGATTTTTGTTCGGTTTTACACGTGTTTAAGACATGCTTTGTCAATAAACAAGCCAAACTTCCAACAAACTGAAAATCTGTCTTCCTATCATTTGGCCCTCGGATGCCACATTACAACACTTAAAAAAAAAAATTAAAAAAAATGTTTCCTCTGTTTAGCGTCAGGTAGCTGCCACAACGGTTTGGAAAATTCTGCGGGCTGGAACATTCCCTTGGAACTCCGGTGTCAATGGATACACTGAAGTGAAAAAGCATTGAGGAGGGTGAGTGACAGCTGTCACACCATCTCGCCCGTTAGACAATTTGACCACTTTTGTTAAATATGTCTCTTTATGGGTAAAGTTAAAGAGAACTAGTGCAGGTGTCTCGGTCGCTTGCAAGTGGACTAAGGTGTGGCGATCTCAAACAATGTTTAAAAATCATACAGAAATTACAAGAAAAAGTGGGTTCTTAATAGCATACTTTGGAAGCTATTTAAAAAAAAAAAAGCCTGTGTCATGAATGCCTTGTCCCCCCGACCCAACTGCGACTATCCATTGAGTTTGCATCCATCTTTTCCAAGCACGATGTATGGTAACGAACAAACTGTTACTAGGTACGTGGTGGTAAAGGGAGATGTGGCTTTTGTGAATCATCTGACTGTGCCTGGTAAGTTTCAAGTGTGTGCAAACATTTCAAAACTGAGCATTGCAGGGAAATACTGCATTTTGTAAACATGCAGTGTCCTACCTGCAGATAGTGAAAATGCCAACTACGAGTTGCTGTGCCCTGATAACACCCGGGCACATGTAGACAATTACAAAATATGCCACCTGGCCAGAGTAACAGCTAACGCCGTCGTCACCCCGCAGCTGGTAGAATTGATCTGGAGAAGCCTTACCACAGTTTAGGTAAGATGCACAACACTGATTCTTAAACTGTTATAATCTTCATCAAGTGGTACGCAGGACCTCCTTTAGTATTTATTTTCTCAGGATTTTTCAAATCCAAATGTGTTTACCAAATATTTAAATACAAACCCCGTTTCCATATGAGTTGGGAAATTGTGTTAGATGTAAATATAAACGGAATACAATGATTTGCAAATCATTTTCAACCCATATTCAGTTGAATATGCTACAAAGACAACATATTTGATGTTCAAACTGATAAACATTTTATATTTTAGAATTTGATGCCAGCAACACGTGACAAAAAGTTGGGAAAGGTGGCAATAAATACTGATAAAGTTGAGGAATGCTCATCAAACACTTATTTGGAACATCCCACAGGTGTGCAGGCTAATTGGGAACAGGTGGGTGCCATGATTGGGTATAAAAACAGCTTCCCAAAAAATGCTCAGTCTTTCACAAGAAAGGATGGGGCGAGGTACACCCCTTTGTCCACAACTGCGTGAGCAAATAGTCAAACAGTTTAAGAACAACGTTTCTCTAAGTGCAATTGTAAGAAATTCAGGGATTTCAACATCTACGGTCCATAATATCATCAAAAGGTTCAGAGAATCTGGAGAAATCACTCCACGTAAGCGGCATGGCCGGAAACCAACATTGAATGACCGTGACCTTCCATCCCTCAGACGGCACTGTATCAAAAACCGACATCAATCTCTAAAGGATATCACCACATGGGCTCAGGAACACTTCAGAAAACCACTGTCACTAAATACAGTTTGTCGCTACATCTGTAAGTGCAAGTTAAAGCTCTACTATGCAAAGCGAAAGCCATTTATCAACAACATCCAGAAACGCCGCCGGCTTCTCTGGGCCCGAGATCATCTAAGTTGGACTCATGCAAAGTGGAAAAGTGTTCTGTGGTCTGACGAGTCCACATTTCAAATTGTTTTTGGAAATATTCGATATTGTGTCATCCGGACCGAAGGGGAAGCGAACCATCCAGACTGTTATCGACGCAAAGTTCAAAAGCCAGCATCTGTGATGGTATGGGGGTGAATTAGTGCCCAAGGCATGGGTAACTTACACATATGTGAAGGCACCATTAATGCTGAAAGGTACATACAGGTTTTGGAACAACATATGCTGCCATCTAAGCGCCGTCTTTTTCATGGACGCCCCTGCTTATTTCAGCAACACAATGCCAAGCCACATTCAGCACGTGTTACAACAGCGTGGCTTCGTAAAAAAAGAGTGTGGGTACGTTCCTGGCCCGCCTGCAGTCCAGACCTGTCTCCCATCGAAAATGTGTGGCACATTATGAAGCGTAAAATACGACAGCGGAGACCCCGGACTGTTGAACGACTGAAGCTCTACATAAAACAAGAATGGGAAAGAATTCCACTTTCAAAGCTTCAACAATTAGTTTCCTCAGTTCACAATCGTTTATTGAGTGTTGTTAAAAGAAAAGGTGATGTAACACAGTGGTGAACATGCCCTTTCCCAACTACTTTGGCACGTGTTGCAGCCATGAAATTCGAAGTTAATTATTATTTGCAAAAAAAAATAAAGTTTATGAGTTTGAACATCAAATATCTTGTCTTTGTAGTGCATTCAATTGAATATGGGTTGAAAAGGATTTGCAAATCATTGTATTCCGTTTATATTTACATCTAACACAATTTCCCAACTCATTTGGAAACAGGGTTTGTAATTAAATCAATTTTTTTTAAAAAAGCTACATTTTCTAAAGCATAAATGCAGGTTTTTAGATGAAGCGTTAATTTATTAGATTAGTCTATTTATCTCAAAGGTAATACAAATTGATTAAAGACTAAATAGAGAAAAATCTAACTGTTTCATGAGTTAAACTTGCATACAGTAGGGAAGGGATTCATATGGCCCCATTCCAGGGTGGATTTTGTGAGAAATGGGTTCGGGGTAATTCTGTAATGTAATCTGAAAATGATGGAAAGTGCCGTGCCACTCTATAGCAGCTGAAGCTGTGGTTCAAATTGGAATTGCCACAATACATTTTAAAATATTCAACACTCTACCATCTGGCGGATAAAGTGAATGGTGCACCCCCAATTCGTCACGTTTCATGTGTCAGATAAACTGCCACCAATGAGGCTTTATATGTAGAAATGTTTCATTACTAATTTAGTCATTTACACGTTGTACAATAACATTTACTATTGTGCAGCAATCATTAATATTGTCTTTATGATTGTTTTCTAAAAAGGGCGTCAACCTGCTCTGCTCTAAGGCTTACTCTCCTGCCAAGAACCTGTTGTTTATACATTCTGCTGTGGAGCTTGTCAAGCTGCCTGACAACACAAATGCCTTCATAGTATGAACTAATGACGGACTTCAGTAAGTACACTTTTGTCGTCAGCCATTTACCACAATTAATTTAAACACACTCTAAATGATCTAATACTTGCACTACAACTGTACATATACTCACTTTGGACACAAATAAATGCAGGATAGGCTTACATTTAGACACAGAAATGCATTACTTACAAAGTATACACATACGTCCACACACTTAGTTACAGTCTAGTATCTCCAGATACTAGACTGTAGTCACATGAAAAGTGCGTAGGGTTGGTCTAGGGCAGGGGTCGGCAACCTTTACCACTCAAAGAGCCATTTTGTCAAGTTTCACAAATTAAAGAAAGTAATGGGAGCCACAAAAAATTTTTTTAAATTTAAAATGTAAAACACCGCATACAAAGCTTAAACGCTTTGTGCTATGTTAACCAGGGGTCTCCGACACACGCACCGGCACACACTTTAATGTGTAAATTTGATGTTAGTGCAGCCCGCGAGTTTTGAATGAATGGCGCTGGATAGCATCATACTTGCCAACCCTCTCGTTTTTCCCGGGACACTCCCGAATATCAGAGCGTGATGACACTGCATTTGGCACCCTCTACAGTCTGCCCTAACAGTGTACCTGCTCGACCACACGTAGAATGCAATTTCAGATTGCTCACGTAAGTGACAGCAAGGCGTACTACCTCAGCAGCCACACATCTTACACTGACGGTGCCAATACCCAGAATCCCATGCAGCCCTAACTCTTCCGCTCAACCAATGCACGGAGAGGGGGGGGGGGGGGGGGGGGTCGTGGGGGGGGATTTGGTGGTAGCGGGGTGTATAATGTAGACCGGAAGAGTTAGGGCTGCATGGGATTCTGGGTAATGGTTGTGTTGTGTTTATGTTGTGTTACGGTGGGATGTTCTCCAGAAATGTGTTATTCATTCTTTTTTGGTGTGGGTTCACAGTGTGGCGCATATTTGTAACGTAACAATGTTAAAGTTGTTTGATACGGCTACCGTCAGTGTAAGCTGTGTGGCTGATGAGTAAGTATGCTTTGCTGTCTCCTGTGTGTGCAAGTAATAACAACATGCAACATGTGACTGGACTGGCACGCTGTATGTAAATGCTATAGAAGACAACTACTGCAGTGCAATTAGGGCACACCCTTTATTTAGTAATTATAGTGTAAATAGGATTATTTTTTCCCTGGGAGTAATCTTTGAGAGACACTGAGATCCATAAATCTCCTGGGAAAATCGGGGGGGTCAGCATGTATGTAGCTGAGCCGCATCAGAGTGGTCAAGGAGCCGCATGCGGCTCCGGGGCCGCAGGTTGGCGACCACCGGTCTAGGGAAAAATATATAAAAATTGTTAACCATTTTAAGAACATGCAAGCAGACATTGCTTTACAAGAGACTCACCTCTCCAAGTCTGCTACCCATACTTGCCAACCCTCCTGGATTTTCTGGGAGACTCCCGAAATTCAGCGCCTCTACCGAAAACCTCCCGGGACAAATTTTCTCCCGAAAATCTCCCGAAATTCAGGCGGAGCTGGAGGCCACGCCCCCTCCAGCTCCATGCGGACCTGAGTGAGGACAGCCTTTTTTCACGTCCACTTTCCCACAATATAAACAGCGTGCCTGCCCAATCACGTTATAACTGTACAATGATCTTGTTTTCTTATGTGGGTTTATTGTTAGGCAGTTTCATTAACGTCCTCCCAGCGCGTTAACAACACACAACAACAGCAGTCACGTTTTCGTCTACCGTAAAGCAGTTCGTCTGCCGTAAACAGCAATGTTGTGACACTCTTAAACAGGACAATACTGCCATCTACTGTACATGCATATGTGACAATAACATCTACGGCTTTTAGAGAGTGCAGTGCACAACTGCGCACACAACAAGGAGACGAAGCAGAAGAATGAGGAAGATACAGCCATGGCAACGCCGACGACGACGACGAGTAAGATGAAGAAATACGCTTGTAAGTTCCAAGCCGCAGCTGCGATTGGACCTGGATAGCCTCCGGGAAGAAGTAGTGGACTACCAAGTGCTTGGCAGTGAAGATCTTCCTCAGGAAGCAAAGATTGACCGGTTTTGGGCCATGCTAGGGAGAGATGGAAGATTCCAGACTCTAGTGCATTTGATGAAAGCACTTTTGTGCGTGCCACACAGCAATGCATCATCAGAGAGGGTGTTCAGCATGCTTAGAAAAATGGTGACAGAGAATAGAACAAGGATGGGCAATTCAACCCTTAACTCAACAATGAGTAGATGAGTGTTATGTGTGTGTATATGTGTAAATAAATGAACACTGAAATTCAAGTATTTATTATATATATATATATATATATATATATATATATATATATATATATATATATATATATATATATATATATATATATATATACATAGCTAGAATTCACTGAAAGTCAAGTATTTCTTATATATATATATATATATATATATATATATATATATATATATATATATATATATATATATATATACATATATATATATATATATATATATATATATATATATATAATATATATATATATATATATATATATATATATATATATATATATACATAGCTAGAATTCACTGAAAGTCAAGTATTTCTTATATATATATATATATATATATATATATATATATATATATATATATATATATATATAATATATATATATATATATATATATATATACATAGCTAGAATTCACTGAAAGTCAAGTATTTCTTATATATATATATATATATATATTATATATATATATATATAATATATATATATATATATATATATATATATATATATATATATATATATATATATATGAAATACTTGACTTGGTGAATTCTAGCTGTAAATATACTCCTCCCCTCTTAACCACGCCCCCGCCACACCCCCGACCACGCCCCCCACCCCCACCTCCCGAAATCCGAGGTCTCAAGGTTGGCAACTATGGCACTGACGCTCAAAGCTGTGGAGAGAGATCCTGTTTACTGTGGACTGTGTGTGACGCCCTGTTGTTTTTGTTTCCATTCAAAAAAAGGTGAATAAATCCTCCACGACTCAACTCCTGTGTGTGTTTCACTACAAACAACACAACGCAGAACAGTGACTGTTACAGATATATTCGAGATATACCCGCGGACAACGATCTTCACAATTTAAGATGACACTGGCGACTTTTAATGAGAGAAAGGCTCCCAGCAACGCAAAGCAAATGTGACGTCAGGCTCTTTGCAGCTTGCTTTTCGCCACTATCTAAACAAATTATAGCCACAGTCTAATGCGTATCGCTTTATTGATTAAAATGCACAATTTCAAGTCAGGCTGTGGTAAATGATACACAGGAATATACATATATTTCAATATTAGGGGCTCTCCTTTGAAAAACACAACAATTGGTGCCCACAAGTTACCGAACAATTTCATACAGCCAAAGAAATCAACATTAAAGTTACATAAAATGTCAGCCTACACATAGTCTTTGCTGGCGTTGCTTGCTGGATTGGAACGTGGGTAGTTAAGAGCTTTCCCTGAATCCTTCTTGGCGCAGTTGCAGCACAGGAAGGCTCCCCCGATGATGAGGAGGAAAGCAGAGCCCCATCCCACAAAAAGGGCGCTTCCGAATTCATACCTGGCATCACATGGCGGAGTCACACAGTTTAACTGATATGTTATTAATCATAGAGACCTCACCTGGAATTAGTTGGAGTGAAGGGGTTGTAAAAATCCTGTGCTATTCTGTTAGCATACCAAGACGTTCCCACCAGTGCCAGGATGCCTGAAAAGTAAGAATCAAGAGGTCAAACAAGAGACAGCTCTTTGGGAAATGTTTTCATGGCACTAAACAACACTCTACTACCAACTTAAAGGCCTAATGAAAGCCACTACTAGCGACCACGCAGTCTGATAGTTTATATATCAATGATGAAATCTTAACATAGCAACACATGCCAATACGGCCGGGTTAACTTATAAAGTGACATTTTAAATTTCCCGGTAAACTTCCGATTTTAAACGTCTATGTATGATGACACAATGTATCACAATACAAACAGCTCTGTTTTCATCCCAAAATTCCACAGTATTCTGGACATCTGTGTTGGTGAATCTTTTGCAATTTGTTTAATGAACAATGAAGACTGCAAAGAAGAAAGCTGTAGGTGGGATCGGTGTATTAGTGGCCGGCTGCAGGAACACAACCAGGAGGACTTTGAGTTGGATAGCAGACGCACTATCCGACGCTAGCCGCCGACCGCATCGATGATCGGGTGAAGTCCTTCGTCGCGCCGTCGATCGCTGGAACGCAGGTGAGCACGGGTGTTGATGAGCAGATGAGGGCTGGCGTAGGTGGATAGCTAATGTTTTTAGCATAGCTCTGTCGAGGTCCCGTAGCTAAGTTAGCATTAA
This sequence comes from Entelurus aequoreus, assembly GCF_033978785.1. NCBI lineage: Eukaryota > Metazoa > Chordata > Actinopteri > Syngnathiformes > Syngnathidae > Entelurus > Entelurus aequoreus. The sequence goes on along the minus strand of NC_084744.1, from coordinate 24,054,846 downwards.
TGGCGTCGTTAGCAACAGCATTGCTAGGCTTCGTCCGGCGGTACAGCATTAACCGTGTGGTTACAGGTCCAGAGTTTGGTAGTATTGTTGATCTTCTGTCTATCCTTCCAGTCAGGGGCTTATTTCTTTTGTTTCTATCTGCATTTAAGCACGATGCTATCACCTTAGCTCCGTAGCTAAAGTGCTTCACCGATGTATTGTCGTGGAGATAAAAGTCACTGTGAATGTCCATTTCGCGTTCTCGACTCTCATTTTCAAGAGGATATAGTATCCGAGAAGGTTTAAAATACAAATCCGTGATCCACAATAGAAAAAGGAGAAAGTGTGGAATCCAATGAGTCCTTTTACCTAAGGTACGGTCAGAGCGAAAAAAGATACGTCCTGCACTGCACTCTAGTCCTTCACTCTCACGTTCCTCATCCACGAATCTTTCATCCTGGCTCAAATTAATGGGGTAATTGTTGCTTTCTCGGTCCGAATCGCTCTCGCTGCTGGTGTAAACAATGTGCAAATGTGAGGAGCCCTTCAACCTGTGACGTCACGCTACTTCCGGTACAGGCAAGGCTTTTTTATCAGCGACCAAAACTTTATCGTCGATGTTCTCTACTAAATCCTTTCAGCAAAAATATGGCAATATCGCGAAATGATCAAGTATGACACATAGAATGGATCTGCTATCCCCGTTTAGATAAGAACATTTCATTTCAGTAGGCCTTTAATTTTCAACACAAACCCGTTTGAGAGCAGACACACATTGTACAGGGTAACAGAACAGGAACGCATAGCTCTGTCGAGGTCCCGTAGTATGCTGCATAGTAAAGGTAATAAAAAACATTAATTGCAAAAAGGGATGGGTGCCTTTCATATTTGAATCCACAGGGTACTAATTCCGGGTACCACAAGAAATCAATACTGGTACTCAATTTTCAATACTTTTGTGTGTTTTCAAATGTGTTAAGAAATGTTAATTGTTTGAAAAATATAGGTTTTTCATTTAACACTGAGCTGTGCTGTCTGGTGGGTTTTTTTCTTACACTTTTGTCTCATTTGCAAATACTGTACCGTACAGTATTATATACTAGACTTTGCATACTGATACTATTCCTTAACTTTCGATGGCCTTTATGTATAGACTACGGTGTGTTGCCTTAGCCAGGAAGTAGTCTTTGCTACTGAGTTTGATGTGCCTGTCTTTTCTTTTGTTGTGCCCAATAAAGTGTTAATTGTACTTACTAGGCACCAAATGTTTGATTGCAACTTGCATATTAGTTGTAGTTTTGATTACCACATTTAGAGATGTTGAAATCCAAAACCCAAAACAGAGCAGCGCCCCTAGTGGCTGGCAGATTCAGGCCGGATGGCAGCCCCCACCCCTCCTGTTGCAAGTCTTGTGGTTTCTGTGTCAACATGTGTAAATGTGGTTCGGCGATCAAGTTATTTGTCTTGGTCCCTGTCTGTGTCCCATACCCCCGTAGGAGCCCAATCCGAGATCAACATTTTTTTACTCATTCTTGCAACTGCATCTACCTTTTTTACAACCTTATACCGGCAGCCGGAAATGGCGACTCATCAGCGTTCCTGTTCTGTTACCCTGTACAATGTGTGTCTGCTCTCAAACGGGTTTGTGTTGAAAATTAAATTTCGTTGTACTTGTGCTACGACACTAAAGAGCCTTCTGACATGTCTTCTGACCTTTTAATGCTAATCAGTGGCATGTATATGGCAAACCCTTTGTGTATTAGCATTGAGCTAGCACATTTTGAAAGGTGGAGCCTAGCTATACTTTCGAGCATCTCTGAGCAACTTTTTCTGGCGTGATGTCACGTGCACAAAGGTAAAAAAATATGGCATTGTTTGATTTTAGGTGAATCAGTACCTGGTAGTACTGACGGACTTTGGGCTGTGCCTAAAAAAGTACAGAATTTGGGATCCATCCCTAATTGCAAAACTCTTAATTTCACAAAAGTCTTTTATGGCAACTGAACCAATAAAAACATTTTTCTAATATGTCCCCCCCTGTGGCTGTGGCCCTCAACGATCGCATTTGTTTAAAGGGAATCACCAGAAATGATCAACAAGATGCCGGCAGTTAAAGCCACTTTGTCCTTCTGCTCGGGTTGTTCCGCCAGACAAGTGGTGCACTTCATGCCTACTGCGGCCAACAAGATGCATATCAAGGCGATCAAGATGGACGCCAACATCAGTCCACGCGTGCCCACAACGATGCCTGCAGAGACAAACACATCAAACAATCAAACACAAGCCGTCTGTTACTCAGTAACGTTTATTTATGTTCAATTCAATTACTGTATTGACCTGAATGCAAGGTGGTAACTGTGTGCCCCCTTTACACTAGCACAAGGGTGTCAACTGCCAAAAAGTGCAAATTTATCTTAACACCATCAATGTGTAAATGTGGAGTGAATGAATTATGGGTTGTCATTTTTCACTGTTAAGTGCTTTGAGTGTCTAGAAACCGCTCTATGAGTATAATACATAATCATCATTATTATTATTATTATTATTAATGTTGATTTACTTTTTTTGACACTAGTGTGGTGGAAAGTGCATTTTTGAAAATATCTGCGTTTGTTTTTGTTTTGTCCAGCTGGAAAAAAGTAATTTACAACAGTCTGAGAGTCCATAAATGTGTTGTGACCTGTGAGCATGGCGGAAACAGAGGGAGAGATGCAATCGGAGATCGCCGCTTTGTGTGCACGCTGAGACTGCTGTGGTTGTTGGCTCTTTTTGATGAAGTGATTGTTGAGCTATCACTTCATCATGTGTAACTTCAGTAGGGAGGTCAGTAAACAAGGGCAATTGTAGTTTTACACAGAATCTGGAAGTTTGTCATGATCTGGCATCTCTGCTGCTTTTAGTTGCAGGGTCGCGGTGCGGAGCCACCTTCGCCAACTCCTTAGTCCCATTTCCTCCAGACTACTTAAAGGCCTACTGAAACCCACTACTACCGACCACGCAGTCTGATAGTTTATATATCAATGATGAAATCTTAACATTATAACACATGCCAATACGGCCGGGTTAACTTATAAAGTGACATTTTAAATTTGCCGCTAAACTTCCGGTTCGAAACGCCTCTGAGGATGACGTATGCGCGTGACGTAGACCGGCGAACACGGGTAGGCCTTCCACATTGAAGCCAATACGAAAAAGCTCTGTTTTCATTTCATAATTCCACAGTATTCTGGACATCTGTGTTCGTGAATCTGTTCCAATCATGTTCATTGCATTATGGAGAAGGAAGCTGAGCAAGCAAAGAAGAAAGTTGTCGGTGCGAAATGGACGTATTTTTCGAACGTAGTCAGCAACAACAGTACACAGCCGGCGCTTCTTTGTTTACATTCCCGAAAGATGCAGTCAAGATGGAAGAACTCGGATAACAGAGACTCTAACCAGGAGGACTTTTGACTTCGATACACAGACGCCTGTAGAGAACTGGGACAACACAGACTCTTACCAGGATTACTTTGACTTGGATGACAAAGACGCAGACGTGCTACTGTGAGTATGCAGCTTTGGCTTCTAAACATTTGATCGCTTGACCGTATGTGCGCAACTTTTTTTTGCGTATGTACGTAACTTTTTTTAAATATATAAGCTTTATGAACCTTGGGTTAGGTGAACGGTCTTTTGGGCTGAGTGATTGTGTGTGTTGATCAGGTGTTTGAATTGTATTGGCGTGTTCTATGGAGCTAGGAGCTAGCATAGGAGCTAGGAGCTAGCATAACAAACACGCAGGTGTTTTTATGCAGGATTCATTTGTGGCATGTTAAATATAAGCCTGGTTGTGTTGTGGCTAATAGAGTATATATATGTATTGTGTTTATTTACTGTTGTAGTCATTCCCAGCTGAATATCAGGTCACCCCCGGCTCTCACAGCATCTTCCCTATCTGAATAGCTTCAACTCCCCACTAGTCCTTCACTTGCACTTTACTCATCCACAAATCTTTCATCCTCGCTCAAATTAATGGGGAAATTGTCGGTCCGAATCTCTCTCACTTCATGCGGCCATCATTGTAAACAATAGGGAACTTTGCGTATATGTTCAACTGACTACGTCACGCTCCTTCCGGTAGGTGCAAGCCTTTTTTTTTATCAGATACCAAAAGTTGCAATCTTTATCGTCGTTGTTCTATACTAAATCCTTTCAGCAAAAATATGGCAATATCGCGAAATGATCAAGTATGACACATAGAATAGATCTGCTATCCCCGTTTAAATAAAAAAAATTCATTTCAGTAGGCCTTTAAACTGTCCAGTCCATTCACTTGGCGCCAGTAGCTTACTGATGGTTCACCCTTCCAGTCGTGTTCATCTCCTCAACTTTGGCTACACTCACGCTTCTCGTTTCCTGTGACTCTGCTCCAGCGCTGCTGTGTACTATTAACTGTTTTACACACCTTTTTTGAGCATTTTCTGGGATTTTTTTCACACCTTTTGTATGCATCCTTACTTGTTTTTCCTCACTCCTTTTTGAGAGTGTTTTTTTTTAGATATTCTTATTACTTCTTCTCTGCATTGGGGTCCTACTCCGGCAAAGCTGATCGTGACAGTGTTGGCAAATCTGAGCTTGCGTTTGAGGGGCAGCAATTCTAAACATGCCTTGTTGTTACACTGATCACTTCTGACTGTTATCATTAGGGCTGTCAAGTGATTTTTTAAAAAAAAATCAGATTAATTACACTCTAATTCTGTGGTTAATCATGATTAATCACAGTCTATTATTTGCTTGCATAAATAAAATTTGCTGAAGAAAATACCCCAATATTTGGGTACAAATGCAATTTGGTAGTCAGAATGTCATACAGGAACAGTTTTTTAATGTTTTGCTGAACTGCAAGTCATGGATTTGCTCAAAACCTGGTGACGGTAAGAATAGTAAGAATTAAGTGCACATTTTGAAAGTCTTTGCAGTTTGCAATAATCTTGCAAACCAGGTACAGTTACTAATTGATACTGGAGTAAACACACTCATAAACAACATAGTGCACCATTTGTTCTTGTTTAGTTTAAACAGTTGTTTAAACAAACAACTTTGTTTACCCTTTTCAGATGACAGTGCTGATCACTTGTTTCGATACAATGTGACCCCAGCTCCTTGTGATTACTTACAATATCAAACGTTTCACATTCAGTCCGTTGCTGCAAGTTGATGCTTTTGTTTGCGTAGTACAGTTGGTTTATCCTTGATGTAGTTGTGCCTCTCCTAGGTATTGCATGACAGATCATCTGTGGTGACATGAATGAAATCTTCTTGCAGGACTTGGTCTTTTAAGATGTTAGGTGTCCTGCATGCGGTGGTTGTACGTTTAGCAAAGGCATTGTGTATCTTAGCTGTCTGTGACAACATTGACTCAGTAAACTTTGCCAGCGTAGCGTTCTTCTCTGCTTCTTGGCGATGTAGCTGGCATTCATGCTAGCATGAAGCTAACGGCGCGGGCAAAACACTATCATCAGCTGACCGGCAGCACCCATCACTGCTTGCTGAGGACGGTGTCTACTGCTTGCTTTCACTTCAGAGCCTCCAAGACACAAAAAGGTCTCCAATATCCCCAAGATAAGTCACTAGATTTGTTGCAGCGTTTACGGAAAAACATTTGGCAAGAAGATTGGCAACTATGTGAATATGCACACATTTAATCAGATTAAAAGCCGAGCCGGAATAAAAATGTTTCATATAACGTGTCTGACCCAATCACACACGTTCGGATCAAAATTTTATTCCGATCGAGACGGGTGGTTTATGCCAATAGTCATTCGGATTGGAGCACATGAAAACACATATTTCAAAATTCGGGTTGGAGCTATCCTTAGTGCGCATGTCTCTGATGTCAGCTATACTTCGGTGGTAGAGCGAGGACTAAATTTAATGGTCTCGGAATGAAGTGATTGCCTTGCTGTTGTCTCCCCCTGTTGAACATGTACTGACGTAGCGTTATATAGTGTTGAGTTTGTTGCTTTAAAACGACACCAGCAAAAACAAAAGTATTTTATTTTTACATCGACACGTGACACTTCACCTGTCGATGTAAAAATAAAATAAGGGATCCAGTTGTCACCTTAACTAGCTGTTTTATTCACAACCTTACAGCTACTCCAAGTGCTAACGGCAGGCCTCAGACACATACGCAGAATGTCTTAACATGAAAACGTGCGGCAACTTATACATATCACAAAATAAATGGCACAGAACAGCTACATTTCAAAAAGAGAGGTAAAACAAAAGTAGTGAACAGACGGAACAAATGATAAATAAATACCATGAGAACGGCGGACAAGCAGAAATGCACAAAGCCTTGGTTGTTAACAGTAGAAGTCGACTGCTTATTCAGCACCTGCAGTGAGCGAACTCGTCCAAAAGATGGCGCCACAAACAATAACAGACCTTTTCGTTTATGTCATGTTCTGCGCATGTCAAAGTAAAGTATTCCGATTTAAGGTGTGATACGTTAAAATGCACGTCATAATAATTTTTTTCAGGGTCCATGTACACAGTAACAATCTTATCCGAAACATCCATCAATTCATCCATCTTCTTCCGCTTATCCGAGGTCAGGTCGCGGGGGCAGCAGCCTAAGCAGGGAATCCCAGACTTTCCTCTCCCCAGCCACTTCGTCCAGCTCTTCCCGGGGGATCCCTTGGCGTTTGCAGGCCAGCTGGGAGACATAGTCTTCCCAACGTGTCATGGGTCTTCCCCGTGGCCTCCTACCGGTCGGACGTGCCCTAAACATCTCCCTAGGGAGGCGTTCGGGTGGCATCCTGACCAGATGCCCGAACTACCTCATCTGGCTCCTCTCGATGTGGAGGAGCAGCGGCTTTACTTTGAGCTCCTCCCAGATGGCATAGCTTCTCACCCTATCTCTAAGGGAGAGCCCCGCCACCCGGCGGGGGAAACTCATTTGGGCCGCTTGTGCCCGTGATCTTGTCTTTTCGGTCATAACCCAAAGCTCATGACCATAGGTGAGGATGGGAACGTAGATCGACCGGTAAATTGAGAGCTTTGCCTTCCGGCTGTCACGACGGGGTTTTCGCAGCTTACTGCGGGGTCGTTCTCCCAGGAATGCAGACGGACTACTCCGGACAAGGTGTGCAGGTAAAAACATGATTTATTCCTCAAGAAATCAAAGGAGTACAAAAACAGAGAAAGCGAGCCGACAGAACAACGTGCCTGATCGCACTCGAAGCTAAACTAACACTTAGCATAGACTGTGGACAAGGAAAACTTACTAACTCTGGCATAACAAACAAAACTTACGTGACAGGTGCACGTAGCAAACACTTAGCATAAACTCGAAACAAGACATGAACCTACGTGACTGTTGCATACAGAAAACAATGAAGCCGGACTGAGCGGGGCGAGAAAGGTGAATAAATAGCTCTCTCATTAGTGGTCGACTGCAGGTGAGCGTGCCGACCACTAACCAGAGGCAGGTGAACCCAATTAATCCTCATAGAAACCAAAACAAACCCAGAGGTGCACAAAACAGGAACTCAGGGAGTCCAAAACTAACAGAACATAACAAAACATGATCCGGCTACGGATCATGACACCGGCTCAGCTCCTTCTTCACCATAACGGATCGATACAGCGTTCGAAAGATGATCAGATTAAATTAATGTTGTCATGTACACATTGCTACTGTTGGCGCCATCCTCGAGTATATGTTTCGCCTTAAGATGATATTTTACACTTGATGTGTGCCGATAAAAAGAACGTTTGTCGCTGCAATACCAATAAGTTACCTTAGTTTTATCAAATGTTCTGTTTTGAAGCAAAATTGGCTACCTCTCATCGCGATCACAGACCGTGCAAAAATGCGCACGTCTTCCGGGTTAAGACTAAACCCAGATGTGATTAATTTTCATTCATATTTGATAACGCAATAATTTATTTGTATTAATCACATGCGTTAACGCGTTAACAGCCCTAGTTAACATACATCTTAAGTGGAATATGTTGTACTAAAATGGTTTAATAGTTAAAGTGGTGTAATTTTTTTGTCATGTGCAGTTAAATGATTGCTACTTTTGTTAGTAATCTGACTAACAAAAGTAGTAAGAATGGTTAGTGCAGTGCATACTATTAATACCATTGTGGCCTCTACTAGCTGTTTTAAAACACATGTGTTTGCGTGAGCTGTGATGGGTAGAAATAAAGATGGCAGTCCAAACTACGCATAATTGCCAACCCTCCCAAATTTTCCGGGAAACTCCCGAATTTCAGCGCCTCTCCCGAAAACGTCCCGGGACAAACATTCTCCCGAAAATCTCCCGATTTCCGGCCGGAGCTGGAGGCCACGCCCCCCGCAGCTCCATTTGGACCTGAGTGAGGTGTCGACAGCCTGTTTTCACGTCCGCTTTCCCACGATATAAACAGCGTGCCTGCCCAAATCACGTTATAACCATCCATCCATCCATCCATCCATCTTCTTCCGCTTATCCGAGGTCGGGTCGCGGGGGCAGCAGCCTAAGCGGGAAGCCCAGACTTCCCTCTCCCCAGCCACTTCGTCCAGCTCCTCCCGGGGGATCCCGAGGCGTTCCCAGGCCAGCCGGGCATAGTCTTCCTAACGTGTCCTGGGTCTTCCCCGTGGCCTCCTACCGGTCGGACGTGCCCTAAACACCTCCCTAGGGAGGTGTTCGGGTGGCATCCTGACCAGATGCCCGAACCACCTCATCTGGCTCCTCTCGATGTGGAGGAGCAGCGGCTTTACTTTGAGCTCCCCCCGGATGGCAGAGCTTCTCACCGTATCTCTAAGGGAGAGCCCCGCCACCCGGCGGAGGAAACTAATTTCGGCCGCTTGTACCCGTGATCTTGTCCTTTCGGTCATAACCCAAAGCTCATGACCATAGGTGAGGATGGGAACGTAGATCGACCGGTAAATTGAGAGCTTTGCCTTCAGGCTCAGCTCCTTCTTCACCACAACGGATCGATACAGCGTCCGCATTACTGAAGACGCCGCACCGATCCGCCTGTCGATCTCACGATCCACTCTTCCCTCACTCGTGAACAAGACTCCGAGGTACTTGAACTCCTCCACTTGGGGCAGGGTCTCCTCCGCAACCCGGAGATGGCACTCCACCCTTTTCCGGGCGAGAACCATGGACTCTGACTTGGAGGTGCCGATTCTCATTCCAGTCGCATTCCAGCGCTGAAGTCCCCCAGTAGAATGAGGGAATCACCCGGGGGAGCACTCTCAAGTACTCCCTCGAGTGAATCCAAAAAGGGTGGGTACTCTGAGCTGCGGTTTGGCGCGTAAGCGCAAACCACAGTCAGGACCCGTTCCCCCACCAGAAGTCGGAGGGAAGCTACCCTCTCGTCCACCGGGTTGAACTCCAACGTGCAGGCTCTGAGCCGGGGGGCAACAAGAATTGCCACCCCAGCCCGTCGCCTCTCACTGCCGGCAACGCCAGAGTGGAAGAGAGTCCAGCCCCTCTCGAGAGAACTGGTTCCAAAGCCCTTGCTGTGCGTCGAAGTGAGTCCGACTATATCTAGCCGGAACTTCTCCACCTCGCGCACTAGCTCAGGGTCCTTCCCCCCCAGCGAGGTGACGTTCCACGTCCCAAGAGCTAGCTTCTGTAGCCGAGGATCGGACCGCCAAGTGCCCTGCCTTTGGCTGCCGCCCAGCTCACATCGCACCCGACCTCTATGACCCCTGCTATGGGTGGTGAGCCCATTGGAGGGGGGACCCACGTTGGCTCTTCGGGCTGTGCCCGGCCGGGCCCCATGGGGACAGGCCCGGCCACCAGGCGCTCGCCATCGTGCCCCACCTCCGGGCCTGGCTCCAGAGGGGGGCCCCGGTGACCCGCGTCCGGGCAATCTGGGTCCTTTGCTTTTATTTTTCATGGAGGTTTTCGAGCTGCTCTTTGTCTGATCCCTCACCTAGGACCAGTTTGTCTTGGGAGACCCTACCAGGGGGCATAAAGCCCCCAGACAACATAGCTCCTAGGATCATTGGGACACGCAAACTCCTCTACCACGGTAAGGTGGCAGCTCAGAGAGGAGCGTGCCTGCCCAAATCACGTTATAACATCTACGGCTTTCAGAGAGTGCACAACTGCGCACACAACAAGGAGACGAAGCAGAAGAACGAGGAAAATACAGCCATGGCGACGCCGACGAGGAGTAAGATACAGAAATACGCTTTTAAGTTCCAAAACGAATGGAAACAAGAATTTCAGTTTATCCAGGACAGTTCGAAGGGGAAGGGGTATGCTGCCTGTAAATTTTGTACAACAGATTTCTCCATTGAACACGGTGGCCGAACGGATATACTCACTCATGGACGGTCAGCGAAGCACAAGGTGGCGGCAGCGCAGCACAGCCCAGTATTATGGGCCCCCTCGCTAAATGGAGAACCGAGGGTTTAACTTATGCCGAGACAAAGATGGCTATGCTGATAGCTGGAAGCAACATCCCGTTCTCATTTGCGGATGTCTTCAACAAATCCGTGAAAGATATGTTCCCGGATTCAGAGATCGCTCGCCAGTACGCAAGTGGCAGAACAAAGGCTACTCAAATAGTGAAAGGTAAGTGTTGTTTTTTTTTTTTTAGTAAGCAGCAAGCTGTGTTTCTGGCTGCAAAGCATTGCACTTTCAAGTACAACAATGAGTAGATGAGTGTTATGTGTATATGTGTAAATAAATGAACACTGAAATTGAAGTATTTCTTTTATTTATACATATATATATATATATATATATATATATATATGTATATATATATATATATATATATATATATATATATATATATATATATATATATATATATATATATATATATATATATATATATACATATATATATATATATATATATATATATATATATATATATATATATATATATATATATATACATATATATATATATATATATATATATATATATATATATACATATATATATATATATATATATATATATATATATATATATATATGTATATATATATATATATATATATATATATATATATATATATATATATATATATATAATAAAATATATATATATATATATATATATATATATATATATATATATATATATATATATATATATATATATAAATATATATATATATATATATATATATATATATATATATATATATATATATAGCTAGAATTCACTGAAAGTCAAGTATTTCTTATATATAATATATATATATATATATATATATATATATATATATATATATATATATATATATATATATATATATATATATATATATATATGAAATACTTGACTTTTGGTGAGTTCTAGCTATAAATATACTCCTCCCCTCTTAACCATGCCCCCAACCACGCCCCCTCCTCATCCCCGACCACGCCCCCCCCTATCCCCCCCCATCTCCCGAATTCGGAGGTCTCAAGGTTGGCAAGTATGAAACTACGACGTCTTCAATCTGGCCTGTGAGACGTCACAAGTTTAATACGAAGGTTGACTTGCAAAAGTTATTTTTAACTGTCTCAAAGTTATTTTATTGTTAATATGCTGCCATTTTTGAGGACAACGGTAATAAATGTGTTCAATGACTGAGTTATACCCTGTCAACTAATGTGAATAATTTATCTACAGTTTTTCTCTGCAATTGACTGGTGACCAGACAAGGGTATACCCCAATCAAAGTCCGCTGGTATAGACTCCAGCTTACCTGCGACCGTACAGTGAGGAAGGATACATGGTATAAAAAATGGGTGGATGGATGAAGGTCTTGAAAAGGAAGGGTCGTCTTATATTTGGTGTGTCCATAACCAGGCAACACCAATTTGTTTTGCTACTTCCTATAAAGCGTTTAAATAACATTTGAAGTAAACCAATTCGTATTTGGTGAATTGGTATCTCATGAAGTTAGTCCCTCTAAGGTACCCATTTCCAAAATAAACACTCACTAATTTAGAATTGTTTCAGGGTATGAATCATTTGTGGCATGACTGTACATGCTGAAGATGACAATAAGAAAGGCTCCATATATGGTGTAGGTGACATCATAGGGAGGTTTCTAGGCCCTGTTATTGCCCTGTGTTCCCTCTCCTCCCGCTTCTCAGGCTGTTTGAAGATGTTGGTATTTGGCAGACATGTCCCTGCGTGCAAGGGAATACTGCACTTTCTGACGCCTCAAGGGAGGTAACAAAATGAGTTGAAATCATTTACAGATAAGTTCTTTTCATATTGGATTTACTTTTGTGATGCTCTATTTGACATCATGTGATCAGGTCCTGTTTGTAATGAGATGATTTCACAAAAGTAACATCAATAACAAGGCATTATAAAACAAAAGATTACCTGGCAGTTGGAGAAGTGAGTCGTACACTTTACATTGAACCTGGCCTGTGCTCTGTGATGCACACGACTTCCACAGGCCTTCATAAAGTGCCTGCGCAGTTATGATGTTGTCCCCTGCATAGGACGAAGCTTTCCACTCCACCATGACTGTGGAAGCAATGGAGCCGATGAAGCCTAGGAAAGCCAGCGAGAAGCCAAGAATTTGTATTCCAGCATTTGCCATAGTTAAAATCCAGAAGAAAAATATACAAAACAGAAGTGATTAAAACAGAATTTTTTAAATCCCCCAAAATGTTTAAAAAGAGCTTATGTTTTGCTGCTCTGATTCCTTCTCTTCCTCGCACAATCTTTTTTTTTTTAGCTGTGCATCTTTAGGGAGTGACCTGGAGCAAAGGGAGGATCCACTACCTTTGCCCCAGGTTAGATTCGTGTGTGTGTGTGCTCTCTAGTGGACATGGGAAATCTTGCAGAAATGGAATCTAATCTAATCTTAGACGGAAACATCCAAAACATTGGTTCGGATAATTGAAAAAGCAAATGACATATGTTTTTAGTGAAACTGTCTGAGACGTTTCATTCAGTGGTGTGCCGTCAGGGCTAGCAAGGCCTTCTCTGCTGGCCTAACATAACCAAAAATCATGATCATAATTAAAGATAAAAGTAATTTTTACTATACATTCCCTAAATATTCAAAAGTATTAATATTCTCTTCATGTCATATTATGCTCCTTCCAGCGCTGTTGTGTTTAGGTTATAGAGTTTTTATCCAATCAGAACTCAGCTAGCTTATGTTGCCATGCGTACCAAATCTGCCCGAGGCCTTCGGAATCAACAATGCGGGCATCCGTGCACTATCAGTAAACAGGTGCAAATATTTGACAGACAGTTGCAATAGCCAATCAGATCATGAGTTGTCAGTAGGGCCTTCTAGCTGGCCTAAGGCAGGTATATATTGTGATGTTATAAGCTAGGTAACATAAGAACTCCATTACCCAGCATGCCACAGTAGTGAAGAGCATGCGCAGTAGCCCCGTTTAGGCGGGATATTATTGAAGAAGCACGCTGTGGAGTAAACTTTGAGAACTCAGCCAACACGAGACAAGACAACACATATATTTGCAAGGCCATTTTCAATAAAGATATTTAAAGAGAAACTACATCTTGTGAGACCATGTCGGCCAACCCCGGAAGCTCGAACGGGTCCTACAAATTGTGAGTTCAGATATTTTATTTCTTTATTTTTTTCACGTTTAATATATTTTTTGCAATTTTAATTATGACAGTACCACATAATATATGTTTTAATTGCTGATGCCGGTTTATTGATTTTTAAATGCGCCTGAAAATAACCCGTTTTGTACACTGTTGGTGGTGATTCAATGGCCAGTCGTGCGTAAATGTATTCCTGTATAGTATTTCTCCAGCAATGGTCATGTGGTGACATAAAGGATGGTATTTTGAGAGGTAACATTGGACACAGGACTTCACTGAAGGCCGAGGTGGGAAACGCACGACCCGCCACTGGTTTCATTTATCAATGTATTTATTATTGTGGTTATGAATGGCAGTCATACTGAAATACACTGTTATAAATGGTAAATGGTAAATGGGTTATACTTGTATAGCACCTTTCTTCCTTCAAGGTACTTAAAAGCGCTTTGACATTATTTCCACATTCTACCATTAATACACACATTCACACACTGATGGCGGGAGCTGCCATGCACGACCATGACCACGACCCATCAGGAGAAAGGGTGAAGTGTCTTGCTCAAGGACACAATAGACGTGACTAGGATGGCAGAAGCAGGATCGAACCAGGAAGTTGTTGGCACGGCTGCTCTACCAACCGAGCCACGGTTGGTAGATGAATACATTTAGGGAATAATATATAGTATACACCCGCTTTTCTCGAGGGTTACATTTTGAGACCATCTGCGAATAGCAAAAAAATGAACCACAAAGTAATTGTGTCACCCTTAAAAAATTATATTTTTAGCTGGACTATAATGCTGCATTGAGGTGCTAGGCTCGCTCTTCCCCCTCCTAAACCTCTTGCTATCTCGGATTCACATGTATTACAAAAGTGACTGTTGCAATTATGAAATTAGATTTGAATCCAGGTTTAATCCCTATATGCTCCACACAATAATTGAACACTTTTTTTAAACATTTGTTTATTGGATTCCTGACATATACAGTCCGGATATAGGATTAAACACATGTCAAATGTTCTTTTTGTTCTCCCCCAAAAAAGTTTTGTGTTTATTATATATATATATATATATATATATATATATATATATATATATATATATATATATATATATATATATATATATATATATATATATATATATATATATATATATATATATATATATATATATATATATATATATATATATGTATATATATATACATATGTATGTATATATATATATATATATATATATATATATATATATATATATATATATATATATATATATATATATATACATACATATATATATATATATATATATATATATATATATATATATATATATATATATATATATATATATATATATATATATATATATATATATATATATATATATATATATATATATATATATATATATATATATATATATATATATATATATATATATATATATATATATATATAATAAACACAAAACAAAAAAAACATGCATCAGTCAAATAAGTACAGGCAAATATTGACATGAAGCCACAGACAACTGCACTCCTGAATGTCCCCAACATTGTGCAGCAATACACAAATTAGATTTGAATCCAGGTTTAATCCCTATATGCTCCACACAATAATTGAACACTTTTTTTAAACATTTGTTTATTGGATTCCTGACATATACAGTCCGGATATAGGATTAAACACATGTCAAATGTTCTTTTTGTTCTCCCCCAAAAAAGTTTTGTGTTTATTATATATATATATATATATATATATATATATATATATATATATATATATATATATATATATATATATATATATATATATATATATATATATATATATATATATATATATATATATATATATATATATATATATATATATATATATATATATATAAATATATATATATATATGTATATATATATACATACATATATATATATATATATATATATATATATATATATATATATATATATATATGTATATATATATATATACATATATATATATATATATATATATATATATATATATATATATATATATATATATATATATATATATATATATATATATATATATATATATATATATATATATATATATATATATATATATATATATATATATATATATATATATATATATATATATATATATATATATATATATATATATATATATAATAAACACAAAACAAAAAAAACATGCATCAGTCAAATAAGTACAGGCAAATATTGACATGAAGCCACAGACAACTGCACTCCTGAATGTCCCCAACATTGTGCAGCAATACACAACAGCAGACAAAAGGCTCAGCAATTATCTCCCTTTCAATTACAAAACCCAAAACCAGTGAAGTTGGCACTTTGTGTAAATGGTAAATAAAAACAGAATACAGTGATTAGCAAATTCTTTTCAACTTATAATCAATTGAATAGACTGCAAAGACAAGATATTTAATGTTCAAACTGAGAAACAAATTTTATTTTTGGAAATAATCATTAACTTAGAATTTAATGGCCACAAAACATTGCACAAAAGTTGGCACAGGGGCATTTTTACCACTGTGTTACATGGCCTTTCCTTTTAACAACACTCAATAAACGTTTGGGAACTGAGAAAAACAATTTTTGACGCCTTCCCGGTGGAAATCTTTCCCATTCTTGCTTGATGTACAGGTTAAGTTGTTGTGGTGATATCCTTTATACACTGATGTCACTTTTAGATGCAGTACCGCCAAATGATCCAAGGTCCGTAATATCATTGCTTACATGCAGTGATTTCTCCAGATTCTCTGAACCTTTTGATGATATTGCAGACCGTAGATGGGGAAATCCCTAAATTACTTGCAATAGCTCATTGAGAAATGTTGTTCTTAAACTGTTCAACAATTTTCTCACGCATTTGTTCACAAAGTAGTGACCCTCGCCCCATTCTTGTTTGTGAATGACTGAGCATTTAATGGAAGCTGCTTTTATACCCAATCATGGCACCCACCTGTTCCCAATTAGCCGGTTCACCTGTGGGATATTCCATATACAGTAAGTGTTTGATGACCATTCCTCAACTTTCTCAGTCTTTTTTGCCACTTGTGCCAGCTTTTTTGAAACATTTTGCAGGTATCAAATTCCAAATGAGCTAATTTTTGCAAAAAATAACACATTTTCCATTTCGAACATTAAGTATCTTGTTTTTGCAGTCTATTCACTTGAATATAGGTTGAAAAAGATTTGAAAATTACTATTTTGTTTTTATTTACGATTTACACAATGTCCCAACTTCACTGGTTTTGGGGTTTGTACTTCTCAATCGGGGTTAAATTTGCGATCAGTCTCTTCTACATATTTTAGGAAACCACCCTATTCTTCCTGAAACGTCACAGAACAACCGTTCAATATCAGCCTAATTTTCTCCAATTTAAGGAAATAAAGAATATCTCTAATCCAGCGGGTGTGGCAGGGAGGCACTGCAGCTGTCCAATTTAGCACAATTAGTCTTCGAGCCAACAAAGTAGTAAATGCCAAAAAGTTTTTTGGGGATTTGGTAAGAGAAGATGACAGAGTGGCTACTCCAAATCATACGCTTAGAGGATTAGGTTCGATCTTTTCGCCAATTACCAAAGACAAAGTGTTAAAAAAATCACTGCAATAACTGCACAGGGATGGGCAAAAATTAAACACATTTTTAAATAATAAAATGTATATCTACTCATGTTCCTGGCACTTTTCCAAAAGGCACTTGTTGTCCCCTGCAATTTTTAATGTTACACTATTGAATGGAGACAAGTGAAACAATAGCGCCAGGCGGAAAACGGACATTCATCAATTGGCTTTCTGGGGCTGTCTTTGTGCCAGCTTGACAATGATTGACACTCAGCAGCTGACCAATCAGCAGTCAGATGAGATAAGAGCGAGTTGGCCTCCACATGGCAATATGAATCATGAACAAGTAAGACAAATACAAAAATCAAAACAAGGGGATTCCAGGGCTCCCTTCAAAAGGTGGTTGTTGTTGTTGACTAAGACTTTTACAAGAAGGCAAATTGCAGCCGTGTTTGTGATGCTTGATACATTTTATTATGTTAATTGTATTATTTTGTACAAAAATTCATTGTTGATAAATGTGTTTCCCTTTTGAATTACTCCAAAACATGTTTCCAAATCCCTTTAAACCACACCCCCTTGGAGCCACACCCCATGTACGCAGGCAAATTGTGTCCCCCTCCCACACTTCTGAACTCCAACTTTTGTTCCTGCTTTGTCACCGCGTATTAATACCGTATTTTCTGGACCATAGGGCGCACCGGATTATAAAGTGCACTGCCGATGAGCAGGTCTAGTCAGGTTTTTTTCATACAAAAGGTGCACCGGATTATAGGGCGCATTTAAGGGGTCATATTTTTTTTTTTCTTCTAAATTTAAAACACTTCCTTGTAGTCTACATTACATGTAATTGTGGTTCTTTGGTCAAAATGTTGCATAGATGATGTTTTACAGATCATCTTCAAGTCGCTTCAGAATGCGCCGTTTTGTGGGCGGTCTTATTTACATGGCTCACCTTTGACAGCGTCTTCTCCCTGTCATATTTGTTTTGTGTCCCGGGAAAAATCGTCCGACCGGAACTCTCTAATAACTAAAGTTCTGTGGGTAAATTATGTAAACCCAATACAAAGGCAGTTTTTAGCGCTTCCATAGCGAGATATAAGTTAGAACTTTACACTACTTTATATTAGAAATGGCAACAGCAGAGGGTGAATGCCCCATAACAAGAAGATAGAGGAAAAAGAAGAAGCTTATCGACTACGGCATCGGCACGGACTACAGTGGGGAAAGTGCGCAAATTTTCAGGATTTATGCAGATCTCAAATACACATCCGCAGGTACCAGAAGGTGAGAAAAGTTGGTTTTGCATAATACTGTGAAACAAAACGCCAGATAATAAGTCTGCTAATGGGTGCCATTTTGCAGTCATTATACACACTCCATAGTAATACTTGTATCTCTGACTACGGTAGCAGTAATGGGCCGACAATCCATCAAGCGGTGCGGCTTTAAAGTAATACTAAAACATTTTGACAGATTTTTGAGTGCCGTGTGTAATATTCTTTATTTTCAATGGAACATTTAAAGTTTTGGTGTTGTTTACTGGCGTCATTGCAGTCTACACGTATCTCTTATGTGTGACACGTATCATTACACCATGTACCAAATAAAATTCCTTCAAATACAGTTAGCACAACCAGAATTATTCTGTACATTAGGCGCACCGGGATATAAGGCGCACTGTCGATTTTTGAGAAAATTAAAAGGATTTTAAGTGTGCCTTATAGTCCGAAAAATACGGACTATAAGGCGTATAATCTTATATGCAATTCACACAGACTTTGTGTGAATTGCATATTAAATGTCACAATGATCTGTAAAGCGGCAGTATAGGACCCCAAAGCAGAGACACATGCAAAAAGTCAATTAAAATGATTTAATAACAAAAAGAGCACACAGATGTGAAAAAGATCACAGTTCAAAATACAAAGGAATAACATAAAACTGCAGCAACAAAAGGTTGCTGTGGAAAAAACTGACTAGGAGAAAAACAAAGTAAAAATAAGAATGAGAATAGAGCCACAAAAACACTAGGACAATGTATCAACCAAAATACTCACTAGAAACCAAAGTTCCCTATTGTTTACAATGATGGCCGCATGAAGTGAGAGAGATTCGGACCGAGAAAGCGACAATTTCCCCATTAATTTGAGCGAGGATGAAAGATTTGTGGATGAGTAAAGTGCAAGTGAAGGACTAGTGGGGAGTTGAAGCTATTCAGATAGGGAAGATGCTGTGAGAGCCGGGGGTGACCTGATATTCAGCTGGGAATGACTACAACAGTAAATAAACACAAGACATATATATACTCTATTAGCCACAACACAACAAAGGCTTATATTTAATATGCCACAAATTAATCCTGCATAAAAACACCTGCGTGTTTGTTATGCTAGCTCCTAGCTCCTCTGCTAGCTCCTAGCTCCATAGAACACGCCAATACAATTCAAACACCTGATCAACACACACAATCACTCAGCCCAAAAGACCGTTCACCCAACCCAAGGTTCATAAAGCTTATATATTTTTAAAAAGTTACGTACGTGTGACGCGCACGTACGGTACGGGTTATGCTAGCTCCTAGCTCCTATGCTAGCTCCTAGCTCCATAGAACACGCCAATACAATTCAAACACCTGATCAACACACACAATCACTCAGCCCAAAAGACCGTTCACCTAACCCAAGGTTCATAAAGCTTATATATTTTAAAAAAGTTACGTACATACGCAAAAAAAAGTTGCGCACATACGGTCAAGCGATCAAATGTTTAGAAGCCAAAGCTGCATACTCACAGTAGCACGTCTGCGTCTTTGTCATCCAAATCAAAGTAATCCTGGTAAGAGTCTGTGTTGTCCCAGTTCTCTACAGGCGTCTGTGTATCGAAGTCAAAAGTCCTCCTGGTTAGAGTCTCTGTTATCCGAGTTCTTCCATCTTGACTGCATCTTTCGGGAATGTAAACAAAGAAGCGCCGGCTGTGTACTGTTGTGGCTGACTACGTTCGAAAAATACGTCCATTTCGCACCGACAACTTTCTTCTTTGCTTGCTCAGCTTCCTTCTCCATAATGCAATGAACATGATTGAAACAGATTCACGAACACAGATGTCCAGAATACTGTGGAATTATGAAATGAAAACAGAGTTTTTTCGTATTGGCTTCAATGTGGAAGGCATACCCGTGTTCCCCGGTCTACGTCACGCGCATACGTCATCCTCAGAGGCGTTTCGAACCGGAAGTTTAGCGGCAAATTTAAAATGTCACTTTATAAGTTAACCCGGCCGTATTGGCATGTGTTATAATGTTAAGATTTCATCATTGATATATAAACTATCAGACTGCGTGGTCGGTAGTAGTGGCTTTCAGTAGGCCTTTAAGAGTGACCCAACTTTACATTTTGGAATGTTTTGAAATAGGAGCTGTCTCATTGCTAATTGTTATGCTTTAAGTTGCCAGCAAAAATTTGAGTTACAAGCATCCCGCCATTAGTTGGTGCAGCACATGCCACAGTGAACCCCGTAAAATGGGCAGGAATTATCTGGTTTAACTCACAAAGATTAGCTTATAGCTAGTGATTGACATAACTTTTCTGTCCAAACATTGGACTAAAGAAAGTGAGTGTACATCGTTATTTTAAAATACAAGTGTTTTCAGTGGCAGGCCGTGCGTTTCCTACCTAGGCCTTCCGTGATGTCCGACTTCAATGATTACCTCTCAAAATACCATCATTTATGTCACCACATGACCATTGCTGGAGAAATACTATACAGAAACACATTGTGGGACGGCGTGGCGAAGTTGGTAGAGTGGTCGTGCCAGCAATCGGAGTGTTGCTGGTTACTGGGGTTCAATCCCCACCTTCTACCATCCTAGTCACGTCCGTTGTATCCTTGGGCAAGACACTTCACCCTTGCTCCTGATGGGTGTTGGTAGCGCCTTGCATGGCAGCTCCTTCCATCAGTGCGTGAATGTGTGTGTGAATGGGTGAATGTGGAAATACTGTCAAAGCGCTTTGAGTACCTTGAAGGTAGAAAAGCGCTATACAAGTATAACCCATTTATCATCAACAGTGTACAAAACGGGTTATTTTCTGGCACATTTAAAAATCAATAAATCCGCATCAGCAATTAAAACATATCTGATGTGGTACTGTCAAAATTAAAATTGCAAAAAAAACTATTAAACGTGAAAAAATTAAGAAAAAAAATATCTGAACTCACAATTTGTGACACCCATTCGATGCCGCATAAGCCAGTGGTACCGCTCGTCGTCCGCTGATTTGAGTGGAAATGGCGGGCATTCCCTCATTTCATCGCTGACATGGTCTCGCAAGATGTAGTTTCTCTTTAAATATCCTTCTTGAAAATGGCCTTGCAAATATATATCTGCCACCTAATCAACGTTTTATTCTCCTTCTTTGTGGGTCAACACTTCCTGCTTCCTGCTAAGTTGCAACTTGTGATTGGATGATCACTTTGGAATGACAAGTGAGTCGAATCACAGTCTTGTTAACATCAGGCTACCTAGATAGGCTACTGTCAACAACCTGTGACCTGATTGGCTATCGCAACTGTCTATCAAGTCTGTGTTCTCAAATTCATCCGGTAACGGTCCCAATGAGTATCCAATCACAGGGCGCGTAAATTTCACGTTTAACGTAAGGCCAGCTAGAAGGCCTTACAGACAACAACTCGTGATCTGATTGGCTATCGCAATTATTTATCAACTGTATGTGCCCGTTCGCTTACAGTGCATAGACGCCTGCATTGTTGATTCTGAAGGCCCCAGGCAGATTTCGTACAGCATGGCAACATAAGCTAGCTGAATTCTGATTGGATAAAAACTCTAACCTAAAAACGACAGCACTGGAAGGAGCAGAATATGACATGAAAAGAATATGAATACTTTTAGATATTTAGGCAAAGTAAATAAAAAAAAATACTTTTATTTAATTATGATCATGATTTCTGGTTATGTTAGGCCAGTAGAGAAGGCCACCACTAAGTGTTTTGAGTTAAGAGCTCCATTACGGAACCAATTAAGCTTGTACGTTTCGGAACTTACAAGCATTTAAAACCCTTTTTTTTCCCAAACAAAAATCTGAAAATTGCAAATACTGCTAAATTACAAATATATGGGGGTCCACTCCCAGTAAGGTGAAATTTTAAATTTGGAAAGTTTCCTTGTGTTATTTTCTAAATAAGCACAATTATTGGTTCATAATCATAACAGTAGTTATCTAGTTGTATTTCTTATTCCCGGGCGCGGCGCTGCTGCTGCCCACTGCTCCCCTCACCTCCCAGGGGGTGAACAAGGGGATGGGTTAAATGCAGAGGACAAATTTCATTACACCTAGTGTGTGTGTGACAATCAATGGTACTTTAACTTAACACATACAAACTGTAGCACACAAAAAAGCACATTTAATAAAAAAAACGTTATTATGGTCTTACCTTTACTTATAAATGAAGTCCATGCGCCGCTGTTGTGCTGGATTAATGCACCCCCGCCGTAGAATGCACCCCCTGACGGGAGTGTTATATCAACTAAAGCCCACACTTAAACTTTCCACGTGCAAGATTGAATCTATTTAAAAAGTTGTTTAATAAGAAGCCAAAAAGTGCAAAAACAATAATGTTCGTGCTGGAGGAGTTGTGAATTAATGAAATATGAAATCTGTGCTGCAGTCTGCAGGTGTACCTAATTTTGTGGCCCTGCAGTCATTCACAACCCCTCCAACACGAACATTATTGTTTTTGCACTTTTTGGCTTCTTATTAAATAACTTTTTTAAATAGATTCAATCTTGCACGTGGAAAGCTTAAGTGTGGGCTTTAGTTGATATAACACTCCCGTCAGGGGGTGCATTCTACGGCGGGGGTGCATTCTCTACCACCAGGAGGCGGGATTACTGCGAGCCTCAGCCAGTGCGTCTTTTCCAGCCGTTTTATGATTGTGATTATTATAGTATAATCACTGGATACATATAACAATTTAATAAAAATGTTTTCTTTTTACATTTTTTTTCTTTTCATGATGGCACGTGAGGCCCCGCCTCACCTGCCTCCACTGACTGCACGTCATTGATGTATTTGTATTACAGCAAACACCCAAACAAATGAAGCTGATGTATGTGCCAATGGATCAGAAAGAACAACAAGCAGTGATGTCAAGAGGATATTGGCCATCGACCAAAGGTTCTGTCTTGCCTAATTCAGGCTTGTTTGCCTTTCAGTCAGCTGGCTGCTAAATCCACAGGGTATTCTGCTCCTATGCGCCGCAATAACTGCATCGAAGGTGAGTGGAACCATATTTATTTAAAGGGCAGAAAGTGGTTATTTTTTGGGATAAGTAAAGACACGATCCATGTTTTTACAGTGGAAAATGGGCAAAGGATTGCACTCAACTATGTTCGTGCTGCTGCTCCTTTGCCACAACAGTGACACGTTGTCCCACATCAGCTGCCCGTACAGATGCCAGTGTTTCACACCAGTCCAAGTCCTGTGTGCTGATGAACACATGGCATCTGTGCCCAGAAACATATCCAAGGAAGTCAAGGAAGTCATCATCATGACATCGTCCATGCAGTACCTGTTCCCCAACTCCTTAGAGGACGTTTCCCAACTGGAGAAGCTGATTTTCTTCAACAATGCACTGCGAAGTATTCACTCTCAGGCTTTTCAGAACCTGACAGATCTCAGTGAGCTGGAGATCAGCGGGAACCCTTCGCTGGAGCAGTTGTTTCTGGGGACCTTTTCAACACAAGCAAACCTGACTAAATTGCACCTGAATTACAACAAGTTCCACACCCTACTTCCTGGTATGTTTAACTCCCTTAAAGGTTTGGAGACTCTGCAGATGAAAGGCAACGTCTTATCAGAACTGCCCACATTTTTGTTTCTCAATCTTCAGAATCTGCGTGAGCTGGACTTGTCTCTAAATAACATTCAACAGGTGGAGAGTGAGACTTTCCCTGGTTTGGTTCGGCTGGAGATTCTGAAATTGAACAACAACCACATTGGCAATATTTCATCGTACACCTTGCAACATGTTGCTCAGCTGACGGAGCTCCACTTAGAGGGGAACAAGATATCAGAACTTGCTGATGAGACCTTCTCCGTGTTGCCTAAACTGCAGGTGCTGAACCTCAGGGGAAACCGCTTCACAACTTTCAGCGGTGAAGTGCTTGGAAGCGAGAATTCAAGTTTAACACAACTGGACCTGAGAGGCAACAGGCTGATGGAACTGTCCTTTTTAAACATGCTGACATCCCTTACTCACCTTTTCTTGGCATCGAATCAGCTTTCCAGCCTTCCTGAAGATATTTTTAGAAACATCAGCACCCTGGAGATTTTGGACCTCTCTGAAAACCAGCTGACCTGGTTACCAGAAATTATCTTTACTGATCTCAAAAGCATCAAGATGATCTATCTCCATAAAAACCAGCTGAGTAGGTTGGATGCCAAACTGTTCATGGACCAGCATTTCATTAAGCAGCTCTATCTGTCTGATAACCAGCTGCAAAATCTACCTGTGGGCCTCCTGGACCAATTCGCCCTCCCACACATGCTGCGACTACACGGCAACCCTTGGAAATGCGACTGCCACATGTGGTATTTGCATGAATTGGTGCTGAATAATAGCCAGGACATTGAAATGCTGGACAGGATGCTCTGCGAGAGTCCTGACTTCCTGAGGAGACGACCAGTGGCATCCATTGACAAGGACGAGCTGCTTTGTCGTTTGTCCCAAAATGAGGTGCCTGACGTCGGCAGCTGCAGCCTTCACAAGTCCGACGACTCACTGGTCATCAGGTGCAAAGTGGAGACATGTTCTCCGCTGACTGTCAAAGTGCAGTTTCTGGAGCACAATGGCAGTATTAAGGAGAATATTTGGAAAAACCCCGCTTCTCAATGCAGCAACAACGCGACAGCGACCGAGGCGCCCATGCCGTAGATTTTTGCTGATTTCATAGTTTTTGTTCTTTGACAAGCAAGTTGTACAAAATATCAATCCTGCAAACGCATTCAGCAGCTGATTAACAGCATGTGAGGGGTGGTTGAACCCTTTTCTATCAAGGTTCAAAGTACAGCCTGCATCTTGTTGCGGTCATCACCAAAACCAACGTGTTAATCATCAACTGGAGCATTTATATATATTTATATATATATATAAAAACATCCTCTACCAATGTCTCTGGCTCTCTTATACAAAGTAAAAAAAAAAAAAGTCAGTTGATTTAAAAAACTGGCAGCTCAGTCATCAGAATTTTACTGTAAAAATGACTTTTGTAGTTTTTCCATGTACAGTAAAGGACTGTAAAAGTAAGTCAATCAATTTTACTGTAAAACACTAGCGCAGGTGTGTCAAACACAATGTAGCTCAGGGGCCACATGGAGGAAAATCTGGTAAAATTATAGCATGATAATTTAAAAGACAACTTCAGATTGTTTTCTTTTTTTAAAATAGAACAAGCAGAATCTGAAAATATAGAAATTAAAATGTTTTTTTTACACTTACATGTTGCGGTTAATAGTATTCTATCTTCATTTGTCGTGATTTTTACTTTCTGAAAAAATTATGTGGTTAATGTTCATCAGTCAAATAGATGGAATTGAGTCTGACAGAGTTTTAAAATTCTCCCATTGGTGGTCATTTTTAATCTATCAGAAGATGGAACGAATAATAATATTAAAATCTAATTACAAGATGTTATTAATGTACTTTTACCCATTTTCCTCAAATGATGTACTGACTCATATGGTTTTCTGTACACATGTAGTACATCTAAAAAATATATGTACATTTTGACTTATTTCATTAATCACACATGAAGTTGAATACATATTTCAGAATTTTACTGTGAAAATGATAGTAGAACCTTTTAAACATTACAGAAGTGCAGCTTAAAAATAACTACCACAGAATTTACAGTACAATAGCAGCGCAGTTCCCAGAATTTTCCCATGAGAATGACAGTGGTACCATTTTTAAAATTTACAGTAATGCAACGTAAAAATAGCAACCGTTGAAAAAACAGCAGCTCAGTAGCCAGACTTTTAGTGTAAACATTTTTCTTTTTTTTTTTTTTCCATTTATTTATTTATTTCAGGCAATGACATAAAGAAAAAGTACAAAGTTGACAACACATAATATAAATTAATATAGTGCAAAAGGTAATGTATAGTATGTAATGCATGATTGTCCAGTTTTGCCTGAAAGGGAGTGGGAAGAAGATAATGTATTTAATCCCACCCCCAGTTCTCCATTCAGTGATTATTCACATGAGTTTCATTGATTATAATACAGATGTTGTATCATAGTGGCATTACCACAGGTAACAATAATTATTACACTGTAACAATAATTTGTATCAACAATGTAGGAATAATGAATATACCAACAATGGTAATAGACAAAATACCAACAATGGTAATAGACAACATAGCAATAATGGTAAGGAAACATTGAGCACATGTGAACACTTTGAGACAGAGTACAGCAGCAGGTCAAATTAAAGACCCACATCTCTATATTTGAACCCGACCCCATGTTTGTATAATAGTTTAAATCGATTAATAGTTTGGCATTGCTTGTGTGGTAAGTCCAGTTTGTTCCATAGTTTTACTCCGCATACAGACACACAAACGTTTACGAGTGGTTTGAGCTCTCGGCAATAAGAAATATCCAAAGCCTCTCAAGTTATGAGCCTGCACTCGTCTTATAAAAAAAAGTAGATTAGGCGGCAATCATTTGTTAAATGCTTTATATAAGATTATTAATGTATTATATTTAACAAGGTCATCAAATTTGAGCAACTTTGATTGCATAAACAGATTATGAGTATGTTTTAAATAACCAACGTTGTAAATGATCCGCACTGCTCTTTTCTGTATTATGATCAGAGGATGAATTGTGTTTTGGTAAGTATTCCCCCATACATCAACACAGTATGTAAGGTATGGGAGTACCAAGGTGCAGTATAGAGTATGGAGTGCATTTTAATTGAGGTATAGTTTTGCTTTGTTTATAATTGAGAGGCTTTTGGAGATTTTTGTTTTAATGTGTCTGACATGACGTTTCCATGATAGTTTACTATCAATTATTACTCCCAAAAATGTATTCTCATTTACGATTTCAATTTGGGTACCATCAATACTATGGTATGTGGGCTTGTATTAAGCCTCAGGGAGTTGAACGCCCCTGCCTTACATAGTTCCGGGTCACCCTTGGGCAAGGTGTAGCACCCGAATGCCCCCCCCCCCCATCAGGGTTACGATACCCCCATGAACCAAACTAAAAGAGGATGCGTTACCCGGCCCGGAGGAAGCCCGGGGCCCTCCTCCGGAGCTAGGCCCGGAGGTAGGGCTCGTCAGCGAGCGCCTGGTGGCCGGGCTAGCCACGGAGCCCGGCCGGGCACAGCCCGAAGAAGCTACGTGGACACACCATCTTCTCCGCCACGTGGGCCCATTACCCGCGGTCGGAACCAGTGGGGTCGGGTGCGCTGCCAAGTGGATGGCAGTGAAAGTGGAGGCTCCGGACGGACCAATTCGGGGCAGCAGAGGCTGACTTTCGGGACGTGGAACGTCTCTACGCTGGTGGGGAAGGAGCCTGAGCTGGTGCGAGAGGTTGAGCGCTACCGGTTGTAACTGGTGGGGCTTACCTCTACGCATAGCAAGGGCTCTGAAACCACACTCCTGGACAAGGGATGGACCTTGTTCACTTCTGGAGTTGCTCAGGGTGTGAGGGCACAGGCGGGTGTGGGGATACTCACGAGGAGTCCCCGGCTGAGTGCCTGTATGTTGGAGTTCACCCCGGTGGGCAAGAGGGTCGCCTCCCTTCGCCTTAGGGTTGGGGGGGGAAAACTCTGACTGTTGTTTGTGCATACGCACCAAACAAGAGTTCAGAGTATTCGGCCTTCTTGGATACCTTGCATGGGGTCCTGTATGGGGCACCGGCAGGGGATTCCATAGTCTTGCTGGGGGACTTCAACGCGCACGTGGGCAATGACAGTGATACTTGGACTGGCGTGATTGGGAGGAACGGGCTCCCTGATCTGAACCTAAGTGGTGGATTGTTATTGGACTTCTGTGCTAGTCACGGACTTGCGATTACAAACACCATGTTCAAGCATAAGGATGCTCATAGGTGTACCTGGTACCAGAGCACCCTAGGCCAAAGATCAATGATCGATTTTGTAATCGTATCAGCTGATCTGAGGCCGTATGTTTTGGACACTCGGGTGAAGAGAGGGGCGGAGCTGTCAACTGATCACCATCTGGTGGTGAGTTGGGTTAGATGGCGGGGGAACCTCTGGACAGACCTGGCAAACCCAAGCGTGTAGTGCGGGTGAACTGGGAACGTTTGGAGGAGTCCTCTGTCCGGAAGGACTTCAACTCCCACCTCCGGCGGGAGGTTGGGGACATTGAACAGGAATGGGCAGTGTTCAAAGCCTCTATTGCTAAAGCTGCAGCTGCGAGCTGTGGCCAGAAGGTCTTAGGTGCCTCAAGGGGCGGTAACCCTCGAACACCCTGGTGGACAGTGGTGGTCAGGGAATCCGTCCGACTGAAGAAGGAGTCCTACCGGGGTATGTTATCCCGGGGGACTCCGGAGGCAGTTGCAAGGTACCGACGGGCCCGAAGGGCAGCGGCCGTGGCTGTGGACGAGGCTAAGCAGAGGGTGTGGGAGCGGTTCGGGGAATCCATGGAGAAAGACTATCGGGCGGCACCAAAGCTGTTCTGGAAGACCATACGGCACCTCAGGAGGGGGAAGCAGGGAACCATCCAAGCTGTGTACGGCAAGGATGGGACTTTGCTGACTTCAAGTGAGGAAGTCGTAGGGCGTTGGAAAGAGCACTTTGAGGAACTCCTGAACCCAAATACATCAGACACACCCTCCCTGATAGGAGCAGGGCCTGAGGATGATGGGGGATCGACGTCGATCTCTCGGAGTGAAGTCACTGAGGTAGTTAGACAACTCCACAGTGGCAAAGCTCCGGGGGTTGACGAGATCCGTCCAGAAATGCTGAAGGCTCTGGGTGTTGATGGGCTGTCTTGGTTGATACGCCTTTTCAACATTGCGTGGAAGTCTGGGACAGTGCCGCGGGAGTGGCAGACTGGGGTGGTGGTTCCCCTTTTCAAAAAGGGGGACCAGAGGGTGTGTGCTAATTACAGGGGTATCACACTACTCAGCCTCCCTGGGAAAGTTTACGCCAAGGTACTGGAAAGGAGGGTCCGGCCGATAGTCGAACCTCAGATTCAAGAGGAGCAATGTGGATTCCGTCCTGGTCGTGGAACAACTGACCAACTCTTTACTCTTGCGGGAATCCTGGAGAAGGCCTGGGAGTATGCCTATCCAGTCTACATGTGCTTTGTGGATTTGGAGAAGGCGTATGACCGGGTCCCCCGGGAGATCTTGTGGGAGGTGCTGAGGGAGTACGGAGTGAGGGGAACCTTGCTGAGGGCCATCCAATCTCTGTACAACCAAAGCGAGAGTTGTGTCCGGGTGCTTGGATGTAAGTCGGATCCGTTTCCAGTGGGGGTTGGTCTCCGCCAGGGCTGCGCTCTGTCACCTATCCTGTTTGTGATTTTCATGGACAGGATTTCTAGGCGGAGTCGTGGCCATGGCGGAGAGGGTATACGTCTCGGGGGGCTAAGGGTTGCGTCACTGCTGTTTGCAGATGATGTGGTCCTGATGGCACCTTCGGTTCGTGACCTTCAGCTCTCACTGGATCGGTTCGCAGCTGAGTGTTCGGCGGCTGGAATGAGGATCAGCATCTCCAAATCTGAGGCCATGGTTCTCAGCAGGAAACCGATGGTTTGTACAGTCCGGGTAGGGGACGAGACTCTGTCCCAGGTGGAGGAGTTTAAGTATCTCGGGGTCTTGTTCACGAGTGAGGGAACGATGGAGAAGGAAATCAGCCGGAGAATCGGAGCAGTTGGGGCAGTATTGCAGTCTCTCTGCCGCACTGTTGTGACGAAACGAGAGCTGAGCCAGAAGGCAAAGCTCTCGGTCTACCGAGCTATCTACATCCCTACTCTCACCTATAGTCATGAAGTGTGGGTCATGACCGAAAGAATAAGATCGCGGATACAAGCGGCCGAAATGAGTTTTCTCAGAAGGGTGGCTGGCATCTCCCTTAGAGATAGGGTGAGAAGTGCAGTCACCCGAGAGAGACTCGGAGTAGAGCCGCTGCTCCTTCGCTTGGAAAGGAGCCAGCTTAGGTGGTTCGGGCATCTCGTGCGGATGCCTCACGAGCGTCTCCCTAGGGAGGTCATCGTTGCACGTCCCACTGGGAGGAGACCCCGCGGCAGGCCAAGGACCAGATGGGGGGATTATATCTCCTCTCTGGCCTGGGAACGCTTCGGGATTCCCCAGGAGGAAGTCACTAATATTGCTCTGGAGAGGGAAGTCTGGGGGTCTCTGCTGGAGCTGTTGTCCCCGCGACCCGATTCCGGATAAGCGGTTGAAGATGGATGGATGGATGGATACCATCAATACTTATTTTCTGTTCAGACGTTATGTTGCGATTTCCAAACATTGCTATCTTAGTTTTATTTATATTCAAAGATAATTTATTTGTGTCCATCCATTTTTTTTTACTATGTTTAGTTCTGTGTTTACTTTATTTATGAGCTCATTATAGTCAGCACTACTGTAAAATATATTTGTGTCGTCTGCAAATAGTATACATTTCAGTACTTTGGATGTATTAAACATATCAATATATACATTAAACAGTTTTGGCCCCAACACGGACCCTTGGGGGACACCACAAGCAATGCCAAGAGTATCAGATAAAAACTGACCCATTTTAACAAACTGTACTTTTTAACCAGTCACCAGCCAGCCCCCTAATTTCATATCTTCCCATTTTATCTAGTAGAATTGAATGATTAATGGTATCAAAGGCTTTCTTTAGATCAATAAAAATACCAACTGCATATCTTTTATGCTCCAGTGCATTAGTAATTTCCTCAATAGCTTCAGTTATCGCCATTGAAGTTGTTCGTTTGGACCTAAAGCCATACTGACCGTCATTGATTATATGATGCTTCTCAAGAAGAGATTCAAGTTGAGAGTTAAATAGTTTCTGTAAGATTTTTGAGAACTGAGGCAAAACAGAGATTGGTCTGTAATTGGTGAAAGCGTGTTTGCTGTCACTTTTGAAGAGCGGAGTTACTTTAGCCATTTTCATTTGACTTGGAAAGCAGCCAGTCTGGAATGATAAATTACATATATAAGTTAATGGTTTTACAATATTCAGGATAACTTTTTTGAACCAATATCATGTTGATATCATGGCAGTCAGTGGATCACTTACTTTTACACTTCCGCACAATGTTTGTCACTTCCTGCTCATTTGTAGCTGAGAGGAAGAATGACGAAGAATTCTGTTCAATAGTTGATTTTGTAACTCCATTGTCTGGGATATCAACAGCCAAATTAGGACCAACATTTACAAAAAAACTATTGAACTTGTTTACTACATTACTCATATTATAATCTTCACCGTTTTCATCAATAAAGTAATCAGAATATGTCAACTTTGAATATCCTTGTTTGATTAGACTATTCAAAACATCCCAAGTTCCTTTTATATTGTTTTTGTTTTCATATAGTTTTTTTTAATAATATAACCGTTTGCTTGTTCTTATAATATCAGTTAATTTATTTTTGTACTTCTTGTATTGTTGTTCGACTTCTTTTGTTTTTATTTTGATGAAAAGTTTGTAGAGACTGTTTTTCTTTTTACAGGCATTAATTATCCCTTTTGTGATCCAAGGGCTATTTTGATTTTTTCCTTTT
This sequence comes from Entelurus aequoreus, assembly GCF_033978785.1. Classification (NCBI taxonomy): domain Eukaryota; kingdom Metazoa; phylum Chordata; class Actinopteri; order Syngnathiformes; family Syngnathidae; genus Entelurus; species Entelurus aequoreus. The sequence continues at coordinate 24,022,902 of NC_084744.1, read as the reverse complement.
ATAAAATATTCTTTCACGGGGCAATGCTTATTATGCAGGGAAGTAAAAATGTCTAAAAAATTACAATAAGCACTGTCCACATTTGGTTCTCTGTATACTGAAGTCGAATCCTGAACTGCTAAACTATTGTTTAGGGCACAGATTGTTTCCTCAGTTGTTATTCGTTTAGAGATTTTTGCCATAGTGTCTTTGGTTTTCTTGAGATGACAGACATATAAAGTAAAGACAGGTAAATGGTCAGTGATATCACATAAATAGGCCACTGGTGACTTGATTTCCCATAATGTTAGTAAAAATGTTGTCAATGATTGTGGCACTATGTGTTGTTATTCTGCTTGGTTTGGTTATGGTTGGATATAGAGACAAGCTGTACATAGTGTCAATGAAGTCATCAACATGGTTATGGTTGGATATAGAGACAAGCTGTACATTGTGTCAATGAAGTCATCAACATGTTTTTGCTTGGTTGAGTTCAACAAATCAATGTTAAAATCACCACAGATAAATATGTTTTTTTGGTTCACAGAGGAAAATAGTTTACCCATCCACTCATTGAAAGTTTCTATGCTTGAACCAGGTGCCTGATATACACAACTCATGAAGATATTTGTCTTTTTGTCATTTAGGATTTCCACTGCTAAACATTCAAATAATCCATCGACTGCTATGGTCATGTTTGTTAAAACTTTAAATGTAACAGATTTATGAATGTACAATACAACCCCTCCTCCTATTTTATTTATTCTGTTTATGTATGTTAATTCATAGTCAGACTAAAATCAATACCTTTATCATTGTTGAACCAGGTTTCAGTGATTGCAATAATGGTAAATGGATGACTAAATTCTTTCAAGTAATCCTTGATAGCCTCAAAGTTAGTGTACATGCTTCGACTATTGAAATGTATTATTGATAGACTATCTTCTGATTTTACACTGTTTTCATATTGTTCATGGGTAAAATAATTACAGTTTTTAACAATCGCAGAGAAAAAATTATTATCAGGGTCTATGTCCACATCAGTCTCTTTTGTGACGTGCTCTTGATACTCACATGTCCAGTTCTTTTTGTTGATGTTGTAGGATCTTCTGTAACATGTCCATATCAATACTTGGTGTGGTCTGTGTTCTTGGTGTGGGTAGCATTGAGATGGTGTAAAAGTCACAAGCTACATTGATACAAAGTTCTGCATCAATGTCAATACTTATCAAGATCTTCTATTTTCCTTATGACCAAGACTTTTGCTTCCTCCGGCGTCCCATTTAGTTTGATGAAGATCTTACAGTTCGTTACCCAGGTTTGTTGAATCTTGCTTTGCCTTTTAAGTTGTTGTGCGATCCTTGCGATGTCAGCATTTTTTTTGGTCAAATGTTCATTTATGAAAACATCTGTAACTTTGAGTTTGCGTCCTTGCTGTAACAGTGCGATTTTCTTTTTTCTGTTTGCGAATCTCATGATGACAGCGGGTGGTCTCTGGTTCCTCACGGGCAGTGGGTGACAAGCCTCGATGTGCTCCAGGTCCATCTCTATTCCCCTGCTCTGGAGATAGGAAGCCACCTGCTGCTCCACCGACTGTATCTCCTGCACGTGCGTAGGAACGCGGCTTGATTTTGATGCCGGTGATGACCACATCATTCATGCGGGAGTATTGCTCCAGCTCATCCACTCGCTGCTCCAGGTCCACAATGCGCCAGTCTTTTTCCACGTTCTGGAGGCCTAGTTGTTTTACCTCCTCCAGTAGGCCCAAAAGCTGCTCCTGGTGCTCCCTCACCGCAGTCACATCGCTGCACAGGGAGTGGAGTGTGAGCCTCATCTCCTCCGATGTCGGGCCTTTCCTCTGTGCAAGCATCACGATGGTCTAACTGCCGACGCATCCAGCAACAGAAGAAAAAAATCCACCTCCGTATCTCAGGCTGCTAATGCTAGCCGGCTTCGGTAGCTTTAAAAAAAGAAGAAGAAAATAATAAGTAACTAAATAGTTACTTTTCACAGTAACGCATTACTTTTTGGTGTAAGTAACTGAGTTAGTAACTGAGTTACTTTTGAAATAAAGTAACTAGTAACTGTAACTGGTTACTGGTTTTCAGTAACTAACCCAACACTGCATAGGAGACAGACACACAATAATTTTGGAATGAGCTGCGGATTTTTCTGTTATTTTTCTGATCAATGCAAAGTTTCCCCACAGGAGTGTCAAGTGGATCATTCACGTTTTTTACAGCAGAAAGAGGAGATGAGTAAGCCCTGTACAACAAAACAACACCTGTTGGAATGGCGTCAAATACAATGGCAAATTGTTTGGGAGTCACAGGGACCTTAAAATGGTTGAGACATTCTTGGTCATTAAAAAGTTGACCTTCCTTATTGAAAAGCTGACTCACTAAAATAATATCATTCTTGAACCAATTGTTGAGGAAAAGAGATTTCCTTTTGTAACATATGTCTTTATTGTTCCAAATGAAATATTCGGTAGGTGAGAAATGGTGTTTGTATATAAAAGACCATGGCAGAAGGGCGTGTTTGTGGAAGTTTGAAAGAGCAACAGGAATCCTATCAATGTTGTAGTTACACAATGGCAAACATTTTAGGCCTCCAAGGTTAGAAAATACATGGTGAGAAATGAAGTTCCAAATTGAGGTAGGGTCTTTCAAATAGTGTCTTATCCGATAATCTTGAATGGTGTTGTTTAGTGTAGTGAAATCCAGAAAGTTTAGACCACCCTGTATGTAATTGTTCATTATAACAGATTTCTTATCATAATGAATTTTGTTTTTCCAAATAAAGTCAATAAGTATTTTGTCAATAGTCTTACATATTTTTTGGTTAACATCTAAAGAAATAGCCGCATACGTAAGCCTGAAGATACCTTCTGCTTTGGAAAGCAAGGTTCTGCCTTTTAAGGATACATCTCTCTGTAGCCATTGGTTCAATCTTTCCTTAGTTTTTTCTACAATTGGAGTAAAGTTCAAGAACAATTGGAGTAAAGTTCTAGAACTCTGATTTTTAGTAATAAGTATTCCTAGGTAATTAATACTATCCTTAACTGGAATTTGACATATAGACATCATTTCACATCTCTTCACAGCCATTAGTTCACACTTATTCACATTCAGACGGAGACCAGAACCCAAAGAGAAAACATGAATTACATCCAAGACGAGAGGAATATTGAGAAGAGTCCTTCAAAAAGAGTGTTGTGTCGTCAGCCAGTTGGCTGATAGTTATTTCTCTGTCTAATATAGAGATCCCCTTTAAACGACTACTTTTTATATGAACAGATAACAATTGGGTGGCTAACAAAAATAAATGTGGAGAAATGGGACATCCTTGCCTAGGTTGACATGTCCTCTTTTCCCCGGACATGTCCTCTTTTGCGGGGGTGTCCGGGCGGGGTTTCTTAAATGCCTCAAATGTCCGGCATTTTGTATTAGGGTTGAGTGTATTTTCAATGTACGTCCAGGGTTAAGTTAAGAAGGGGTTAAAAAAAAAAATGAAGGTGCGCGCATGTAGCAATGTTGGTGAGGGAGGGGCAGCGACACAGAGCGAGAGAGCTAGTGAGTGGAGAGACAGACATGAAAACAAGAAATGCCTAAATGTAAATGCAACTTCACGGATGATTTGCGGGAAAAGTATTTGTGTTTTCGTCCTGGCCGTGACACATGGAAAGCAGAATGCACTGTGTGCAAAGCAGCAACGTATGTATCTGTGGCAAATAAAGGGGCCAACGATCTACAAGCCCATATCGACACTACAAAGCACAAAACAGCTGTGCAGGGCGAGAGCTCGTCTGCTGTTTTTTGTTTAAATGTAATTAACTTGTTTTGAGGCATTATTTATGTTTACATTATATACAAGAGGTTATTTTGAATATTTCTACCTCTGCACTTTTTTTTTCCAAAACTGTGAATGTTACAGAATATAAGTGTGACCTATTTTGTTATACTGTCAAGCAGTGTTGGCGTTAATGCACTTTTTGTGTCTTTTTAACGCATTGAAATCAGAAAGGACGCAGATTATACATTTTTTAAAATTTTTTTTACCATTTGTGGCCCACAGCTAATATTTAAAGGCCCACGGCACATTCTAAAAATACTATTCAAATAAACAAAAACATAACAAAAGTGAAATAAAAAAGCTTAAAGGTGAAATGTAATTTAGAAAAAGTTGCAATGTTGACTAATAAAACAAAGCTGGTTTTTTTTTCTTTCAAACGGTCATTGCTCAAAACATAATATTGAATCAAAATCAATGTTATTATGAATTATTGACCTATCAAAGGTTCCGATTACTTCACATCAAATATTCCACTTTGAAAAATATTTTTGGTGGAAGATTTTGCATATTTTGTGTGTTTGCCATAAAAAACATAGTTTTGTTTGACAAAAAAGGGCAGAAAACAAACAAATAAAACAACATAAAAAAAACTAAAACATTTTGAAATGAGGAATAGATGTGAAGTTGATGTAGACTCCAGAGATTTAAGCGTTAAATATAACATGTATGTATGCCCTGGCACACCATTATCATAATTTCATGACCCAAGCAAAACACTTTTTACACTTTTATACTGAAATAAATACACCTACAACTTATTAAATAAAAACATAGAAAAAACTACCAGCAGCGGTGAAGTTTAGATCTATGAAGGAAAGAAGAAAGTGAATGAATGTTTATAACTGAATACATTTACATACAGTATGTATACACATTTGTTTTCTTTTGTATTATCTTTTTTCATTAATTAAGTAACGCTTATGACAACCTTTTTCCAAAACACAATATAGAATGTGAGATATAACAGGATAATGCATACATTTGTCATTTGTTTTCAAAACGCTTACAAAAAAGTGGGACCCCAAAAATTTACTGTGGGACCCCATTTGTATGACTTGATGGGGTCCCTCCCACACAGCAGAAGACTCCTATACGGATCCGCCTTCAAGTCGCCCAACCCGCGTTACTGTCACATTCGTTTTGGCTCCGCCTAGAGGATACAGCTCCGCCTCTGAAAATTGTACGGTCAGACAGCTGATCCTGAGCGGACCCGTGTCTTCTTCATCGTATGGGCAGCTGTTTTCCGGCACCCGGACCTGAGGCCGAGGGTCTATGCCTTTTACCACCCCAGGCCCGGGGGGCCCTCCCGTTCATATGTCAGGACACACAGAAGTGAGCCAGGTCACCGAGCAGTCATCATGGTTCAGACCCGTGTCTGATTCGCATACGCGGACGCGACAAACTAAACCGGCGCGCGCCGCCTAGAGTTATAGGCTCCGCCTACGCGCGCTGAGCCGACCAATGTCTGCACCCGCAGACGTGGACGCGCCTACTAGCGTGTACGCGCATGAGCCAAGATCATAATTTCTTGACTTTCTTTGCTGGAACACGAACGTAAGTATAGATTTATTGATTTATTGCTACATTCGCAGTAAAGATCGGCCTTTGTGTTTCCATCATCATTTATGTATGATTGTAATGACGTTGTTTGATATTAGGACTAGCAGTAAAACTTTATATTCTGTAAAAAAAGGCTATTTCCAGCGCCGCCTCCCAGAATGCTTTGCATGGGGACGTGCGTCTGACGTCACGTATCCAGAAAATTCAAAATGGCTGCACGCGGTAGGTGAGGCCCGAGCGAAGAAAAGTGGAAAAGGGTGTTATTCGTCAAAAAACCCACACGACGACGGTCATTTTTTTTGCCGTGCTATTGTAAAATTGTCTTTTATCTGTGTTTTGTGTTCCGGGGGACCCCGACTCCAGAATTTGAAAGTTTCCCGCGTGAAGCCGGTGAGTAAAAAGTTCAATACAGTTAACTTAGGCTATCTTTTGTTAGACGCTGTGAATGTGTTTGAGTTTGAGTTTGAGTTGTGTAGGTTACATGCTACGATATTCCACATATTTCCAACTGCTTGAAACTAAAGCGTATTACTTCATTGTCAGTGTTGTTTAGGCCCAGGTCGCTAACGTTACTTAGTCAACAACGTAACGTTAACGGAGTGGAAACAGCCATTCTTTGCTATTAATATGAGTGTGTATTATTTCTTTCTTTGTTCTTTAGTGGAGCTCGAGATCCTGTTTACTGTGGACTAGCTGTGTGTGACGCCCTGTTGTTTTTGTTTCCATTTAAAAAAAAAAGGTATGTCTATTATGTGTTTTTTGGCATAGTTAATTGTAGAAAAAAAAAAAAATGAGATGATGTGAGTGGGAAAAATTGCTGCACATGTTAAGGATCCTTTTTGTTGATCTATATTTTTGTTATTTGTTGATGTATATATTTTATATACCGTTTTTTATTTAATTAATTTATTAGAGACTATTTTATGCTTTATTTACCTTTTTTTATTATTATTATTTTATTTACTATTATTATAATTATTATTTCCACATATAAGCATAAATAATTGATCATATTAGTACATTGTTTGGTTGCTTTGCTTAATCCATTCCATAATTTAATTCCACATACTGATATACTGAAGGTCTTAAGTGTTGTACGTGCGTACAAATGTTTTAAATTACATTTCTCTCTAAGATTATTTTTCTCCTCTTTTTTTGAGAAGAACTGTTGTATATTCTTGGGTAGCAGGTTATAGTTTGCTTTGTTTATAATTTTAGCTGTTTGCAAATTCACTATGTCGTGGAATTTCAGTATCTTTGATTCAATAAATAAAGGATTTGTGTGTTGTCTATATCCAACATTATATATTATTCTAACTAATCTTTTTTGTAACACCGTTAATGAATGAAGTGTACTTTTGTAATTATTTCCCCATTTTTCTACACAATAACTCAGATATGTAACACTAGTGAACAGTAGAGAATATGAAGTGATTTTTGGTCTAGAACATGTTTTGCTTTATTCATTATTGACGTGTTTGTTGCTACTTTATGTTGTATATTTGTTACTTGAGATTTCCAGTTCAATTTATCATCAATCATTATACCTAGAAATTTGGTTTCATCTACTCTTTCAATTTCTATTACGTCTATTTGTATTTGTGTTTGACTTTCTCTTCTACTGTTACCAAATAGCATTATTTTAGTTTTACTGAGATTCAAAGATAGTCTGTTTTTGTCAAACCATCTTTTTAATTTGTTAATTTCTTCTGTTATTATTTGTATTATCTTCTGTGTGTTCTCTCCTGAACAAAACACTGTTGTATCATCCGCAAATAATACTAACTTTAAATCATTTGTAACTTTACAAATGTCATTTATATAGACATTGAATAATTTAGGTCCTATATTGATCCCTGAGGTACACCACAGGATATATTTAGCGTTGCAGACATGTGTTCGCCTAGCTTCACGTATTGTTTCCTGTTTCGTTAGATAACTTCTTATCCAGTTTAAGACTAACCCTCTGATGCCATATCGTTCTAGTTTTTTGATTAAAATATTGTGATTAATTGTGTCAAATGCTTTAGTTGGATTCATAAAAACTGCTGCCGCACATTTTTTACTATCTTTTGCATTGGTAATTTCTTCTGTAATTTCAATTAAAGCCATTGAAGTTGAAACATTAGCTCTGTATCCATATTGGTTCTCGAGTATTCTATTTTTATTTATGAAACTCTCTAATCTGTTATTGAACAGTTTTTCAATGATTTTAGAAAATTGTGGAAGAAAAGAAACAGGTCTATAATTTGTAAATTGATGTGTGTCTCCAGGCTTATAAATTGGTGCAACTTTAGCTATTTTCATTTTGTTTGGAAATGTACCTGTTTGAAATGATAGGTTACTAATATACATCAATGGTCCTGAGATCTCTGATGATAGCGAGGAAGACCCGGGAAATGGTGACCTCGCATCTTTGGGGTTGGCAAGCCAATTGCACAGGCAGAGTAAGGAATAATCTCTTAACATTGAAAAAAACGAAACCACCACATTAATATTAAAGATATGGTTAACATTCTTAGTGCTAAAGATATTCCCCTCTCCTTGTATCCCTTCTCCCAGCTCCACCGTCTCGCCGAGTGCCAGCAAGAGTCATGAGTACTTGTCAATTCGACTCCTCAACTGGAGATAACTTTCTAGGTAAAGACTGATCTCCAAAATAATATCTCAGCATCCAGTAACCATGATTAACAGATCACAACCATTTAAAACAAATTTATCTCCCTTAGCACCTCACCATGGGGAAGGACGTATTCATATGCCTTGACCAGCACCTGCATTAAACATGCAGAGAGTTACACAAGGTAGGGACTGATCTCTGTATACACTACACCCATAATTTCAAACCCTACTTTACGATTGAGCTGAAGTTCTGACTATTATGACCTGTACTTTTACCTTTCTTATAGTTCTTACCACCTTGGGGCACCATTCAGGTAAAATCTCAGCTCATCTTACTTGCTTATTTGTATACACTAACACCTGTGCATGCTTTTGTCCACGTTGTTCCTTTGACGATGAATAAATACCCCTATTCTTTCTTTCTACATTAAGGGTGCCTTTTCATCTGATTAAATTTATAATGAACACGGACATTGCGGTTGTCCCAAGTGGATGGTATGATGATAGGATGGTTTTCTTGGTGACATCATACGCAAATACGGTGTTAGCTTTCACTGTTATGCGGATGACACCCAAATCTACATGCCCCTAAAGGCCTACTGAAACCCACTACTACCGACCACGCAGTCTGATAGTTTATATATCAATGATGAAATCTTAACATTATAACACATGCCAATACGGCCGGGTTAACTTATAAAGTGACATTTTAAATTTGCCGCTAAACTTCCGGTTCGAAACGCCTCTGAGGATGACGTATGCGCGTGACGTAGCCCGACGAACACGGGTATGCCTTCCACATTGAAGCCAATATGAAAAAGCTCTGTTTTCATTTCATAATTCCACAGTATTCTGGACATCTGTGTTCGTGAATCTGTTTCAATCATGTTCATTGCATTATGGAGAAGGAAGCCAAGCAAGCAAAGAAGAAAGTTGTCGGTGCGAAATGGACGTATTTTTCGAACGTAGTCAGCCACAACAGTACACAGCCGGCGCTTCTTTGTTTACATTCCCGAAAGATGCAGTCAAGATGGAAGAACTCGGATAACAGAGACTCTAACCAGGAGGACTTTTGATTTGGATACACAGACGCCTGTAGAGAACTGGGACAACACAGACTCTTACCAGGATTACTTTGATTTGGATGACAAAGACGCAGACGTGCTACTGTGAGTATGCAGCTTTGGCTTTTTTTTGCGTATGTACGTAACTTTTTTAAAATATATAAGCTTTATGAACCTTGGGTTAGGTGAACGGTCTTTTGGGCTGAGTGATTGTGTGTGTTGATCATGTGTTTGAATTGTATTGGCGTGTTCTATGGAGCTAGGAGCTAGCAGAGGAGCTAGGAGCTAGCATAACACGTACCGTACCGTAAGTGCGCGTCACGTACGTAACTTTTTAAAAATATATAAGCTTTATGAACCTTGGGTTAGGTGAACGGTCTTTTGGGCTGAGTGATTGTGTGTGTTGATCGGGTGTTTGAATTGTATTGGCGTGTTCTATGGAGCTAGGAGCTAGCAGAGGAGCTAGGAGCTAGCATAACAAACACGCAGGTGTTATTATGCAGGATTAATTTGTGGCATATTAAATATAAGCCTGGTTGTGTTGTGGCTAATAGAGTATATATATGTCTTGTGTTTATTTACTGTTGTAGTCATTCCCAGCTGAATATCAGGTACCGTGAGTATGCAGCCTTGGCTGCTAAACATTCGATAACTTGACCGTATGTGCGCGTCACGTACGTAACTTTTTAAAAATATATAAGCTTTATGAACCTTGGGTTAGGTAAACGGTCTTTTGGGCTGAGTGATTGTGTGTGTTGATCAGGTGTTTGAATTGTATTGGCGTGTTCTATGGAGCTAGGAGCTAGCAGAGGAGCTAGGAGCTAGCATAACAAACACGCAGGTGTTTTTATGCAGGATTAATTTGTGGCATATTAAATATAAGCCTGGTTGTGTTGTGGCTAATAGAGTATATATATGTCTTGTGTTTATTTACTGTTGTAGTCATTCCCAGCTGAATATCAGGTCACCCCCGGCTCTCACAGCATCTTCCCTATCTGAATAGCTTCAACTCCCCACTAGTCCTTCACTTGCACTTTACTCATCCACAAATCTTTCATCCTCGCTCAAATTAATGGGGAAATTGTCGCTTTCTCGGTCCGAATCTCTCTCACTTCATGCGGCCATCATTGTAAACAATAGGGAACTTTGCGTATATGTTCAACTGACTACGTCACGCTACTTCCGGTAGGTGCAAGCCTTTTTTTTATCAGATACCAAAAGTTGCAATCTTTATCGTCGTTGTTCTATACTAAATCCTTTCAGCAAAAATATGGCAATATCGCGAAATGATCAAGTATGACACATAGAATAGATCTGCTATCCCCGTTTAAATAAAAAAAATTCATTTCAGTAGGCCTTTAAAGCTGACCAACACGCCGGATTGTAGTCAGCTGGAGGCGTGTCTTAATGAAAATAAACAATGGATGTCCGCTAACTTTTTGCAACTCAACGCTAAGAAAACGGAAATGCTGATTATCGGTCCTGCTCAACACCGACATCTATTTAATAATACCACCTTAACATTTGACAACCAAACAATTAAACAAGGCGACTCTGTAAAGAATCTGGGTATTATCTTCGACCCAACTCTCTCGTTTGAGTCACACATTAAGAGTGTTACTAAAACGGCCTTCTTTCATCTCCGTAATATCGCTAAAATGCGTTCCATTTTGTCCACAAGCGATGCTGAGGTCATTATTCATGCGTTTGTTACATCTCGTCTCGATTACTGTAACGTTTTATTTTCGGGCCTCCCTATGTCTAGCATTAAAAGATTACAGATGGTACAAAATGCGGCTGCTAGACTTTTGACAAAAACAAGAAAGTTTGATCATATTACGCCTATACTGGCTCACTTGCACTGGCTTCCTGTGCACCTAAGATGCGACTTTAAGGTTTTACTACTTACGTATAAAATACTACACGGTCAAGCTCTTGCCTATCTTGCCGATTGTATTGTACCATATGTCCCGGCAAGAAATCTGCGTTCAAAGAACTCCGGCTTATTAGTGATTCCCAGAGCCCAAAAAAAGTCTGCGGGCTATAGAGCGTAAAAGTTAGAGATGCTACCTCAGTAGAAGCATTTAAGTCTCATCTTAAAACTCATTTGTATACTCTAGCCTTTAAATAGACTCCCTTTTTAGACCAGTTGATTCTTTTCTACTCTGCTCCGGGGTGGACCGCTAGCCTGTTCATCGGATGGGGACATCGCTACGCTGCTGACCCGTCTCCGCTCGGGATGGTTCCTGCTGGCCCCACCATGGACTGGACTTTCGCTGATGTGTTGGACTTTCACAATATTATGTCAGACCCACTCGACATCCATTGCTTTCGGTCTCCCCTAGAGGGGGGGGGGGGGGGTTACCCACATATGCGGTCCTCTCCAAGGTTTCTCATAGTCATTCACATTGACGTCCCACTGGGGTGAGTTTTCCTTGCCTGTATGTGGGCTCTGTACAGAGGATGTCGTTGTGGCTTGTACAGCCCTTTGAGACACTTGTGATTTAGGGCTATATAAATAAACATTGATTGATTGATTGATTTTCTGGCCTAGCTATAAAAACACCGACAGAATTGAAAGGGCCGTTTTAAATGAGGAGCAGCATGAGCCAAACTGGCCAAGATTTGACGTTTCTGTTGTCCGAACTTGTGGTATGCAAATTCATAATCTTGTTGTTTAAAAATAACGTCATAGTTGCTTCTCTTTATGCTTGGAATAACCTATTGTGTCTATGTTCTGACCAGGTCTCTTGTAAGAGAGAGACGATTTATCATCATCAATAATAATAATATTCTGTTCAGCTCTACAGCTAATTTGAAACTCATGTTCATTTTAACATATTCAATTTTAGACAACTACAAAGACGCATTAAAAATAATGCAACAATATGGAAAGTGCTGCGGCACCTCAGACCTGCAATCTGAGGCAGAGAACGAGGAGCTGCCAGAAAAAAGGAACAGGAAGCCAGTGTAAGTGTGTTCCGTCTTGTTTTTGTCATGTTTCTACAGTTATAGGAAGGTTATTTCCAGTAGCATTCAAAAATAGACCAGAGATGCTTGTACTATATGTATATTTGTCAATTTTTGGTATTGCAATAATCCTAATGATATGGTTACCCAACAGCCATCGTCTCGGGGACTCTGATGACAGCGAGGAAGACCCGGTAAATAGTGACCGCGCATCGGCAAGCCAATTGCACAGGCAGAGTAAGGAATAATCTCTTAACATTGAAAACAACGAAACCACCACATTAATATTAAAGATATGGTTAACATTCTTAGTGCTAAAGATATTCCCCTCTCCTTGTATCCCTTCTCCCAGCTCCACCGTCTCGCCGAGTGCCAGCAAGAGTCATGAGTACTTGTCAACTCGACTCCTCAACTGGAGATAACTTTCTAGGTAAAGACTGATCTCTGAAATAATATCTCAGCATCCAGTAACCATGGTTAACACCATTTAATACCAATTTATCTCCCTTAGCACCTCACCATGGGGAAGGATGCAGTCCTATGCCTTCACCAGCACCTGCATTAAACATGCAGAGAGTTACACAAGGTAGGGACTGATCTCTGAAATAGTAGTGTATAGATAGGCCCCTTGGGTATTACCAGTCATGGTTAACTGATGGCTCTCTCACAATGCCCACCTCACTAGGAACGGCAGTCCCTCCTCTACTCCCTCCACCCCCCTCACCAGCAGCCCTCAACATGTGGCAGACAGAGGAGCCTGGATCCAGCCTGGCCTACAGGCCAACATGGCGAAGGGGAAGAATGGCCGAAAACATTTCCTGCTCTGGTGAGCAATAACTGACATTCTGTGCCACAAATTTTGGAAAAAATTCAAATTCACAAGCAATCACATATTTTCTTCAAACTTTGTCAATAACTTTTGTCATTAACTAAGGTCAATAGCTAATGTCAGGATTATGAGTAATGAGGATAAATACTGAAACATGTTAATTTTATACTGCTGTTTGTCAACAGCGCCTGAGGTCATCCACATCCTTAGCCTGCTGGAAACTATTAAGCACAACCAAGACCAGCTGATTGCGAAGGTATACTTCTTAAGCCTTGAATAGGTCAATAATTCATAATGACATTGATTTTGATTCATTATTATTTTTTAAAGAAAGAAACAGCCTACATGGCAGCTTTGTGTGATTAGAGTAAACATTGCTACATTTCCTTGTTACATTTCACCTGTTTGCTCTTTAAATACCACTTTTAATGTTTTTTATTTATTTAAATCGTATTTTTTTAAAATGTGCCCTGAGGCCGTTAAAAAATGACCTGCAGGCCGCAAATGGCCCCCGGGCCGCACTTTGGACACCCCTGGCCTACACGAATACAAACATAGAATGGTAGTACAAATATAATAACAAAACAATGTCAACCTCCCAAAGTTGGGTTATGGATATTTATTTATGCCCCTCACCCCCAACCCCCCGCCGCCGTCATCCAACAGAGCCAAACAAGTACTCTGATCAAGGAACCAAATAACCATATTGTTTGAACATTTTGGATGTCTTGCACACCTATACCCTGATCACAAATTCATAGTTTACGCACCTTATTTTGACCACCTCCAGTAACTTTAAGTCACGTTTTTTTTCAAATGTAATCTCTTTAATACCTATCACATATTTTGTATTGTGTAAGCATACTTGGCTTTGGATGCTACATACCATAAACATAAACGTATCTGTCTTGTAATCTTGTTTGATTACAGGTGCTGTGAGTAAAAATGTGTTTACAAGGTCAGCCACGGACGCTGAGGTCACCAAACACGCCATCAGGTGGTTCAACTTGGCGTGGGATCGGGCAACGAGGAGACGAGTCCCGCTTCCACCTCCTCAGGAGGAATAGAGATGTATATGTATAAATAAACAACCTTTTATTGGACTTCTTGTCATTCACCAGTTATTCATTTTCTGATATGTCAGCTGTGCATGGAGCAGCGTTTCCTTGAAGTTGTAGCCTAATAGATTAAATACGTATATTTACTTTTTATATATATATTTATATATTATATATTTACTTTAATATAGAGTGATTTGACCATTTTCTGTTTCTGCCTATTGACAATATTGCTAGTTTAAAAATACAAGGCACTGCATATGTAAGCCGCTGGGACCCCATTTTGAAATTCCTAGCGCCAACACTGCCGTCAACAGAGGAGAAAAATGCTTTATTTAAATAAATATATTATTTATAAAGCAAGTTCGAGTATCATTGGCAAATGTTCACCCAGTCCCGGCCTTGGCACGCATATATGTGTCCTCTTTTGGGGATTTCAGAATATGGTCAGCCTATCCTTGCAGTATCCCACGTTTTAATTGGAACCTTGGAGATGTAGCAGATTTGAGCTTTATCGAGCTATTGCCATTGCAGTACAAAGTCTTGATTGAAAAAATTGTCGAAGCCAAATTTGTCAAGTGACTTGAAGATAATTCATGTTACAATAGCGTCTGTGTTTTGTCTTCGTCCACTCGGCTGTGACGTCATTCGCAGCTTCCGGCGTAAACGGAAGGCAGCAGAACAGAGCAGTACTGCCTTGTAACGTCAAGTGTGCAAACTGTCGTGAAAGCACATCGACGGAGAAAGACGCGAGCAGAACGCTAATAAGTCAGTCTTATTATTTGTTCTCCAGTTTGAAATGTTTACGTCGTATAAAATACATATTTGATTCTTTATTCAAGGATGAAATCGTCTCGATGCGCTAGAAGCACTGTGCCGCTTCTCGTGCTATCTTTGCTTGTTAGTTAGCTTAGCTTGTTAGCTGCTAACAAAAGACACGCGGAAGTTATCAACACATCGCTAAGTAGAGATCAAGTGTGAGAGTAAAGTGTTGTGATTGTGTGAAAATGTCTACATTACACATGTTGAGAGCGTTGGTGGACCAGCGACTAACTGCTGCCGTTGAAGAAATATTTGTAGTGTTAGAAAGAACGATAGCAGAATACGAGGCGGAACTTTCTAGAACAAAAGAGGAGAACTATCAACTACTGGACGCTGTTTTCAAGAAACGTCAAGTTGTGTTACACAGAACAGGTTTGTTGACTTCTTACTCTCACATGTTTATTAACTTTATATTTGATTATTGACAAGAAAATGACATTTGGTATAATTGAAGTGAGTGGAGTAGGCTTTTTTTATATATATATTTTTATTTAGCCTTTATTTAACCAGGTAAAAATCCCATTGAGATAAAAGATCTCTTTTCCAAGGGAGACCTGGCCAAGAGGGCAGGAGCAAGGTTACATTAAAAACAGTAAACAACACATACAAAATCAAATTTACAATATTAAAACTTGCTCACATAACACATGTGCATACAGACAAGGTAGACAGCAGTCCTTTCACAGAAGCTTTAAACTCATTCAATGTAAGAAGGGTTTGAAGTTGAATATTCGGTAGGTTATTCCAAGCCTTCGGTGCTGAAAACCTAAATGCTTTCTTGCCCAGTTCAGTTCTTACTTTGGGGACGACAAATTGAACATTCATTGAACGAAGATTGTGACTTCCTTGTTTCTTTGTTAAAAGACAAGACAGATACAATGGAGTGATACCCAGAATGGTTTTGTAGATGAAAACATACCAATGATTGAGACGTCGAGCACATAAAGATGTCCAATTAAACATTGAGTATAACACACAATTGTGAGTAAGGGGAGCGCAGTTGGTGATGAATCTCAGTGCCCCGTGGTACACACTATCTAGCTTGTGGAGACAACCACCAGTAGCATTCATGTTCAACACATCTCCATAGTCAATAACAAGTAAAAATGTTGTTTCCACCAATTTCTGTTTCTTTCTGTTGCAAGTGAAAGTAAACAATCTGACATGCAAATGAAAGAAGATTCATGGAACAGAGTAATGTAACTAAAGAAAAACATGGATAATCGACAGAAAACATTCCTAGGTTTTGTTACAGAGGTAGTCTAGCAAATCAAAACGACAGCAAGCATTAAAGTGTCTGTTTGCAAATTGCTTAAAGTTACTTTGTTTCTTACAAACAAATATAACTGATCATCACCAGCTTGCTTATGTTACTATTAGTGGTTTAACAGAACGTATACATATTTATAAATGTCCATTTTTTTTCACAATGACTAACTGAGATAGGTTTCAGCGACCCCGAAAGGGACAAGCGGTAGAAAATGGATGGATGGATAATTATATTGAATAAAAATGGTTAGGAATTAGTTTAGTGTTCATGCTTGTCACTTACTGCTGTCTCGTACACACACTGGGAGCATGTGCACGTACACAGAAACAGTTCGAGAGAAGCAACTAACACTTTGCAGTCATGTTGTTGTTGTCATGATAGAATATACATTCAATGATAACTAGGGATGTACGTTTTGCTTTTTCACTCGGGCACCGGTGTTACTAAATGAAAACATTTAGTAAGTAGCACAGAAAAAAATTAGAAGTAATACGAAGTGTTCTAAATAACAATTGTAATATTAGCACTCAAACAACATATACAGTAACACACATGTGCACTCATACTAATAAGACCTCATTCAGTTTTTTATAGCCAAGTAATACTATCGGTTCGCAGCCGAGTGTGAAGCGACTGGGATGGGAATCAGCACCTCCAAGTCCGAGTCCATGGTTCTCGCCCGGAAAAGGGTGGAATGCCATCTCCGGGTTGGGGAGGAGACCCTGCCCCAAGTGGAGGAGTTCAAGTACCTAGGAGTCTTGTTCACGAGTGAGGGAAGAGTTGATCGTGAGATTGACAGGCAGATCGGTGCGGTGTCTTCAGTAATGCGGACGCTGTATCGATCCGTTGTGGTGAAGAAGGAGCTGAGCCTGAAGGCAAAGCTCTCAATTTACCGGTCGATCTACGTTCCCATCCTCACCTATGGTCATGAGCTTTGGGTTATGACTGAAAGGAAAAGATCACGAGAACAAGCGGCCGAAATGAGTTTCCTCCGCCGGGTGCCGGGGCTCTCCCTTAGAGATAGGGTGAGAAGCTCTGTCATCCGGGAGGAGCTCAAAGTAAAGCCGCTGCTCCTTCACATCGAGAGGAGCCAGATGAGGTGGTTCAGGCATCTGGTCAGGATGCCACCCGAACGCCTCCCTAGGGAGGTGTTTTGGGCACGTCCAACCGGTAGGAGGCCAATGTAGTCAGTCCCCAGGAACGGTGATTTGTTTAAAATCTGTAAAAAATCAGATAATGTTAAAACAATGTCTAAAAGGCAAACATTTATACATGAAAGCATAATATCATATACTACATGTCGCTACACCCGTACGTAACATGTGCACGCACATTAGCTTTGTGTGTTGAGCTAACGCAGGTGGCGGCAACCTTCAGCATACAAAGAGCCATTGGAGCCCATTTCCACCCAAATAAAACCCACCTAGAGCCACAAACTCTGTTAGATTCCTAAAATGATGATAACACCACTTATAGTTTCCTTACACTTGTGCTATAGGACTATGACATCAAACACTTGACAAAAACGATTCGATTTTTATTTTTGGGTATAACGAAAAAAATCACCAAATTATTTTGAACATTAGAAAAAACAACACTGTTTACACTGTCCCTTATTAATGAATTAAAAATAAAAATCTCAAAATCTCTTTTTTGATCCGTCCATTGCTAGGGGTTGACCGCTAAAAACAATACAAATTGCATGGCAGCAAGAGATGTCGCATAAGGGCTGTGACATACATTTCCATCGACAATATATTCAAATGTGTTTTATTTTCCTATGACAAGATCCCAGAACTCTCCAAAATAACAACTGTTAAGTTAAAATAAGCTAACTAAATAAAATGAAATATAATAAATCAAGTAACATTATTTGTCGACATTTGGTTTCAAAGCCAAAGGGAGCCACGGCAGAGGCCTGAAAGAACCGCATGCGGCTCCAGACCCCTGATCTAACGTTAGCTATCATTGAATATAGATTCAATATAATTAGATATTGTAAGGAATATAGATGCTAAAATGTGTGTGTGTGTGTAAACATTGAAAAGTTATGACATCATGTTATTTTTACAGTGTAGTTTGAGTGGGGTCATGTAACTGACAAGCTCAGTTTGATTGGTGTAAATGGTGAAATGTAGTCAAAGGTCACTACTGCTTAGTTTGGATTGGTGAAACGGAGTCATGTGACCGTGCCCACTGTAAGAAGTCTTTCTAATGAGCTAAATGACTAAATGCCAGAAGCAGCATGTATGCGCAGATGTCGTTTGAGCAACAGAGAAAGACATTCAAAGTATTATATATATATATATAAATATATATATATATATATATATGTATATATATATATATATATATATATATATATATATATATATATATATATATATATATATATATATATATATATATATATATATATATATATATATATATATATATGTGCAGTTGGGTACAGTTGGGTGTTCCAACAGGACAATGACCCCAAACACACGTCAAACGTGGTAGAGGAATGGCTAAATCAGACTAGAATTAAGGTTTTAGAATAGCCTTCCCAAAGTCCTGACTTAAACCCCATTGAGAAGATGTGGACAATGCTGAAGAAACAAGTCCATGTCAGAAAACCAACTAATTTAGCTGAACTGCACCAATGTTGTCAAGTGGAGTGGTAAAAAATCAACGAGAAGCTTGCCAGAAGCTTGTGGATGGCTACCAAAAGCACCTTATTGCAGTGAAATTTGCCAAGGGACATATAACCGAATATTAACATTGCTGTATGTATACTTTTGACCCAGCAGATTTGCTCACATTTTCAGTAGACCCATAATAAATTCATAAAAAAACCAAACTTCATGAATGTTTTTTGTGACAAACAAGTATGTGCTCCAATCACTCTATCACAAAAACATAAGTTTTAGAAAGTATTGGAAACTCAAAACAGCCATTATGTTCTTTACAAGTGTATGTCAACTTTTGACCACGATTGTATATATGTACAGTTTATATATATAAACTGTACATATACATATACACTCAAAAGCACAGATTCAGACCATTGTAGTTCAAGACATGGCGGTCATTTTAAAACGTATTGTATTGACGTCCCCCTAACTTAATGGGCCGCGGGCCATAATTTTCCCAGAACTGGTCTAAATGAAAGCAAAACAGGCATCTTATTTGGCCAACATGTTGACTGTAGTCCATCCCACCCATCCATTTTCTACCGTTTGTCACTGCACTCGGGCGGAAGGCGGGGTACACCCTGGACAAGATTTCCAATGTCTCTAAAGATTAAGCGGAAAATCATCGTAATTCTTGTCAACCAGCAGGGTGAGCTCGTCACTAGTTGGCTGGCATGTAGTACATTATTTCTTGTGTGAGTATGACTTATTCAGAGGGCAAACAGCACACTTTCACGTAGGTGTTTACGATTTATGGAGTGCATGTATTACTTTAAGGATGTGTTTATGTAAATGAAGTGGATTGGACCTTGGTCTACAAGGCATTTCCCTGAAGGTCTTCATGTGTCAGATTGAAGTACCCTTGTTGCAGTGACGGAAAACTGATGAGAATGTGGAATCATATGCTTGTGAAGGACCACCAGGTGTGAATGAATGATGGGTTCTCACTTCTCTGTACAGCGCTTTAAATTTCTAGAAAAGCACTATATAAATCTAATCCATTAATGTCTTATGTGACTGAGCAAAGCTGGACGTTTCTAAAGCATGTGTTTGTCTTCTCGTGTCCCGCAGACCTCGATGAAGAACATCATCTCCGGGAGCAGGAGGAGGAACCACAGCCCCTCCACATTAAAGAGGAAGAAGAGATACCGCAGCTCCAACACATTAAATATCCACAGTCTCCCCATATTAAAGACGAACCAGCAGAACACAGCATCAGTCAGGAGGGAGAGCATATTGAAGGACTGGTGGAGTTCCCAGTGATTGGTGTCCCTGTGAAGAGTGAAGATGATAAGGTCAGAGGTGAAAGTGAGGAGAAGAGAGAGGCGGAGCCTCCAAGCAGCAGCTCAACACAACACATGACAACAGAAGCTGATGGAGACCACTGTGGAGGATCACAAGCTCCACTATCAGATAGTGACAACACAACGTCACACTCTCCTGACACTGATGATGAAGACTCTAAAGATGATAAGACATGTCACACTGACAACACTCACTTGAAATGTTCTCACTGTGACAAAACCTTTAAATACCATTGGTATCTGAAAAGACACATGAGAACACACACTGGAGAAAAACCTTTTTCTTGTTCAACCTGTGGCTTGTCTTTTACAAGGAAGGAAAATATGAAAGAGCACACAAGAACACACACAGGAAAAAAACCTTTTTCGTGTTCTGTGTGTAATTCAAGTTTTTTCCGAGGTCACCATTTGAAAACCCACATGAGATTACACACTGGGGAAAAACCTTTTTCTTGTTCAATCTGTGGCTTATCTTTTGCAAGGAAGGGAAATATGAAAGAGCACACAAGAACACACACTGGAGAAAAACCTTTTTCGTGTTCTGTGTGTGATTCAAGGTATGTACGAAGTCAAGATTTGAAAAAACACCTGAAAAGACACACTGGGGAAGACGCTTTTAAATGTTCTGTGTGTAATTCAAATTTTGTCCGAGGTGAACATTTGAAAATCCACATGAAACCACACACTAAAGGAAAGCCTTTTTCTTGTTCAATCTGTGGCTTATCTTTTAGAAGGAAAGCCGGTTTGAAAGATCACACAAGAACACACACTGGAGAAAAACCTTTTTCCTGTTCAGTGTGTGATTCAAGTTTTGCACGAAGTCGAAATTTGAAAAGACACATGGGAACACACACTGGAGAAAAAGTGTTGAGTTGCAGTGTGTGTGATGAAAGATTCTCTCATGAGTACCAACTTAACAAACACAAGTGTGCCGGTGAGAACAGCAGCAGTAAAATAGAAACGTGCACGGCAGACCTCCACCAGGCCAAATCTCCCAGTAGTAAAGAATCTTTCAAAAGAAGGCTGAATCCAAATGATGATCAGGATCAACACCAAAGTACAATCACTTGTTCCTTATCCCATTTCTGAAATTTCCTGAAAGTTTCATTAGCATCTGACTATCCTTTTTGTGGTATGATTCCAACTAAATGACAATCAATCAAGCCCCAAATCACTTTTAGTTACTTTCCAATTACTTCAATAGCAAACATATAAATATGTTTATTAGTTACACATCCTGGAAAACAACATCGACACAACAGTTTATATGTATTATTCATTCTTACTAATATTTTTACTTGTGTACTAACACATCAATTTGTACTTCTGCTAATATTTAAGTGATGATGATGTTATGGTTCAGTGTGCCCCTTCACAGGCTTGCTGTCTCCAAAACAAGTCTCCACCATGGTGGTGCCAGTGGTCCTACTATACAATATAATTATGCACACCCTTTGGAAGATATACATTTTTGTTTGTACTAGCAATGTGAAACCAGTGCTGTATCCTCTGCATGTGACCTTGTAGAATAAAATATCTGTTTTTTATAAACAATTATCTGATTTTTTGAGATGGTTAACAACAAAAAACAAGTCAAATGTTTTAATTAGTCAATTGGTTCACCTGTCTCTGATTGGCAATCTGGGCACACCTGTTCCAAGTTGCCAGTCAGAATTCTTTTTATGCCACCCCTGCCCTTCTGTCAGTGCTGGATTATTATGGAAATATTGTTGTAGCAAAATTATTTGCAATTGTGTATCTTAAATGTAAGTTAAAAGTACCAATGATTATCACACACACACTAGGTGTGGTGAAATGTGTCCTCTGCATTTGACCCATCCCCTTGTTCACCCCCTGGTAGGTGAGGGGAGCAGTGGGCAGCAGCGGTGCTGCGCCCGCGAATCATTTTTGGTGATTTAACCCCCAATTCCAACCCTTGATGCTGAGTGCCAAGCAGGGAGGTAATGGCTCCCATTTTTATAGTCTTTGGTATGACTCGGCCGGGGTTTGAACTCACAACCTACCGATCTCAGGGCGGACACTCTAACCACTAGGCTACTGAGTAGGCTGTGCATTTGTAATCCAATTCAGTTGTCTGTGTCACTTCTGCCCTGGAGACGCAACTTAGTTAATGCACTCGCGGCTTTCGGCTGGCTTTTCTTTTGATGACAAATTTGGACCATTAAGTCGTTAAATAATAGAATGGGCACCACACCTACTGTTTGTGGGATGGGTTCTCGGGGAGGCTGGGGCCGTACTCTGGCTCCCACACACACTGGGAGTCAAATGTATTGTACACACAAATTCACATATACTCACATACATACACACACACACACACATACATAGGTACCTACGCTCCCACATACATATACAAATACAGTACATATTTACACACTC
This sequence comes from Entelurus aequoreus, assembly GCF_033978785.1. Classification (NCBI taxonomy): domain Eukaryota; kingdom Metazoa; phylum Chordata; class Actinopteri; order Syngnathiformes; family Syngnathidae; genus Entelurus; species Entelurus aequoreus. Next base: position 24,000,491 of record NC_084744.1, on the reverse strand, counting down.
AAAGTTCGTACATCCACACACACATTCATTATACAAACATACACATACTGTACATATACATTCACTGTACAAACATACATATACACATACTGTACATATACATTCACTGTACAAACACATACTGTATACACATACTGTACATATACATTCACTGTACAAACACACACATACTATACATATACATTCACGGTACAAACACATATATACATACTGTACAAACAGATATACACATAATGTAAATATACAAGTACATATGCACACATACACTCATGCACATAATCACGTTTCATCAAACATATTAATGTTGTTGCCCTAGGGTAAACTGGGTATAACACATAGCACTCTGACAAAGCTTAACCTATTGCTACTATAACAATCTACAAGGTTAATGTAGGTTGCTTCTCTTTCTTCCCCTCCATTTTTCTGCATTCTTTCGTATCTCAAGTTATCATTACGTATACGTATTGTTGCATTTGAACAATTGTATTGTTGATAATAAAGGTTAAGTATTGGTATTGTTCATTATCAATTGCACTATTTCTATTGGTATTCATATTGCTCCATTTTTAGTGTAATAATGCTCATTGTCATTTCTGTATTATTTTTTATTTTCGCTAACTGCTTATTTGCTATTACTTTTACCATCATATTTGTACATGTCGTATTTGCTGATGTTGCTCTATTGTTGTTGTTGTTGTTGTTGTGTTTGCGGTTGTTGTTTTTGTCTCTCTGTCTAATCCCCCTCTTGTCCCCACAATTCCCCCCTCTGTCTTCCTTTTTTTTCTCTTTCTATCCCCTCCTGCTCCGGCCCGGCTTCACCAAATGATAATATAAATACATTTAATAAAGTCAAATACAAATAAGGCAACAAGAGAAGTATCCTACACTTCTCTTTTGTAAAGTCAATCTGAACAGCCTATATGGGCATCTACATCAACTATATGATTTGCCTGAGAAGCTGGACAGGACATAAAAAAAAATAATAGAATAAACAAACTTCCTTGGTGATACGAAAGTCAATTTCTCAAACAAAGCATAAATTCTTATAACACAAAACTCACACTGCCGTCAGCCTGCAGTCAAAAAACAATACGTCTCTGGTGCGTCACACCTGAGTGCAATCACTGCGCACCTAAATGTCTTTGGCTTCTTCTCCACAGCGCCACTCTGGCACCTAGGGACAATGGCTCCACCACAACCGGCTCCTAATTATGTATGACCATGGAAGACATAACAATTAATGTACAATAATCCTGGAGGCATACATAATAATTAAAGAAACTCAAACAAAACCCCCTGATTTTAACATTGATTATCAAGTATCAGGCAAACTTCTCTTACCATACCAATAACATATTACACATAATTTTCCATAAACATACAGAGTTTTGTTACAGGTCTTTCAATGACTGGTTGTTGTCTGTAAGCAAACTGACCGGACCACACCAGCCTTATCAGGGAACACCTCGAGTATTGTTCCAATTAACCAAGTGTTCCGGGAGCAGTGGAATCCACAATCAAAACGTCTCATTTTCTCAGATTGCATTTAATCTCAATCCACTTCTGTTTTTTGAAGGACCCAGATTTCCCTCGCCCGGACGTGGGTCACCGGGGCCCCCCCTGGAGCCAGGCCGGGAGGTGGGGCACGATGGCGAGGGCCTGTCGCAACACACCCTCCGGTTCCCCTTCTTAAAGGGAGGAACCACCACCCCAGTCTGCCAATCCAGAGGTACTGCCCCCGATGTCCATGCGATGTTGCAGAGTCTTGTCAACCAAGACAGCCCCACAGCATCCAGAGCCTTAAGGAACTCCGGGCGGATCTCATCCACCCCCGGGGCCTTGCCATGGAGGAGCTTTTTAACTACCTCAGCAACCTCAGCCCAAGAAATAGGAGAGCCCACCACAGATTCCCCAGGCACTGCTTCCTGATAGGAAGACATGTTGGTAGGATTGAGGAGGTCTTCGAAGTATTCCCTCCACCGATCCACAGTCGAGGTCAGCAGAACACCATCCCCCACCATACACGGTGTTGACAGTGCACTGCTTCCCCTTCCTGAGGCGGCGGATGGTGGTCCAGAATCACTTTGAAGCCATCCGGAAGTCGTTTTCCATGGCTTACCCGAACTCCTCCCATGTCCGAGTTTTTGCCTCCGCGACCGCTGAAGCCGCACACCGCTTGGTCTGTCGGTACCTGTCCGCTGCCTCCGGAGTCCTATGAGCCAAAAGAACCCGATAGGACTCTTTCTTCAGCTTGACGGCATCCCTCACCACTGGTGTCCACTAACGGGTTCTAGGATTACCGACACGACAGGCACAAACTACCTTGCGGCCACAGCTCCAATCAGCTGTCTCGACAATAGAGGTGCGGAACATTGTCCACTCAGACTCGATGTCCAGCACCTCCCTCGTGACATCTTCAAAGTTCTTCCAGAGGTGGGAATTGAAACTCTCTCTGACAGGAGACTCTGCCAAACGTTCCCAGCAAACCCTCACAATGCATTTGTGTACTGTACTTCACATTAAATGTGCAGTACACAATACTGCACATTTAATACACAGGCCGTTATTGCTTTTTGAGGATGCCTTTTGAAATCTACTCTGCACCAGAGGTCTCTCATAGAGCCATGGAGCATATCATAGAGGGATCCAAGGCGTCAGAGTTTATGTGGATGACATTGTGGTCTGGGGCTCTACCCTTGATCAACATAATAAAAGACTGTTGAAAGTATTGCAAAGCATATACACATATGGATTAAAGCTCAATAAAGCAAAGTGTCAGTTTGGTGTCACGGCAATCACGTTCCTTGGAGACAAGCTCACAGCTGCTGGAGTGGAACCAGACAAGTAAAAAAAAAGAGCAATACTAGAAATGCCCAGACCAGAAGATAAAAAAAGGAGTCTAGAGGGTTTTAGGAATGATAAACTTCATTGTGAAATACATTCCAAATCTTTCTTCAAAAACTATGTACCGGGGACAACTATTGCTGGACAGATGTGCTTTCAAGTGGACAGAACATCATGAAAAGGAATGGACTCAACTAAAAAACAGCATTAACAACAGAACCAGTGCTTGAATACTTTGATCCACCAAAATAGAGGAAAAATATCTACAGACTCCCCAAAGGATGGAATTGGAGCAGTTTTGAAGGTGAAGATTGGCGGCCAGTCGCCATACTTGCCAACCTTGAGACCTCAGAATTAGGGAGATATTCAAAAGGCCCGCTGGGGGTCATATATATATATATATATATATATACTGTATATATATATATATATATATATATATATATATATATATATATATATATATATATATATATATATATATATATATATATATATATATATATATATATATATATCCATCCATTAATTTTCTACCACTTGTCCCTTTTGGGGTCACGGGGGGTGCTGGAGCCCATCTCAGCTGCATTCGGGCGGAAGGCGGGGTACACCCTGGACAAGTCGCCACCTCATCACAGGGCCAACACAGATAGACAGACAACATTCACACACTAGGGCCAATTTAGTGTTGCCAATCAACCTATCCCCAGGTGCATGTCTTTGGAGGTGGGAGGAAGCCGGAGTACCCGGAGGGAACCCATGCAGTCACGGGGAGAACATGCAAACTCCACACAGAAAGATCTGAGTTCAATCCCGGTTGAACTCAGGACTACTCAGGACCTTCGTATTGTGAGGCACATGCACTAACCACTGTGCCATATACTTTTAAAAATGTGTTACTTTACGAATCATTCCCTGAGTCTCAATCCATTTGATTAATTATCTTTATTATTCTCTTTTGTAATATATACAGTATATAAAACAATCACAAAACAACATTCATATGTCCCCAGACCTTTATGCAACAAATATACAAGACAAAATGGCAGAATTATTTCTGGAAGGTTGTAAAGGAAGTTTTTAAGAATATACGGTTGTCAATAAAATAAATCACCCATGCCAATTATTGTGTTTAAACATGTTTTTGTTTCTTAGAATCCCCAAAACTATCAATTTCAGAAAATATGCGCAAGTTTGGAATCTTAGGGAAAGCCAATAATGTACATCATCCACCAGAGATTTACTGTACATACATTCATAAAATAGATGTACTGTTGATTCTATGCCCCAATCACAGAAAGTTTTGTCTTCAATCGCCTAATGATTCTTTTTTATATTCTTTGTCTACCATGGCGGCAAAGTGGCAGTGTGGAATATAGAGTGGTGTCACGTAGTAGGACCTGACATTCAGCTGGGAACGTGTTAAACAATAAATAAACAAAAGACATATGACCATCAGCCACAACACAATCAGGGTTATTTTTAATACCACACAAATTAATCCCTCATAACATATATCACCCCACCAACACGACACACTCAACCACACAGTCTGAAGTGCAGTTCACCTCCCAAAGTTTACACCAAAAATATATTACCCCTAAATCCCCAAAGTGACATATAGCATGTACTAGCGTGAGAAGACAAACTGTTGATGTTTTATTGAGAACATGGAACATTACAGAGGACGTAAGGAAATGTGTCTTAAAAATGACTGCATGTTACCAAAACCACGTCGAACAACTGATTGCGGGGAGTTGTGTGCATGTAGCATGCTTAGTCTGGAGGCTAAATACACACGGTGTTTTGTGTAACTGTTGTTTGGTAAGGAAGTGTTGATATTCTTTGCTTAGTTTGATAAATGTTGGAGCAGTTTGCTTCATCAGGAGGGTGAAGTCGCTCAACTTAAAGTTTTGGATTTAACTGTGTTGGATCATTGGCTGCTAGTGAGGGCATAGAAAAAGGGTATTTTTCTATTATATTGGATATGGATTTTAAATATGTATCTAAAATAGGTGGTTAATTGGTTAGGTATTTATGTATTTGCATATTGGGTTTTCTGTATCCGTCAAATCAGTTGACTTGCTTTGAGGCTCGGATTCATATGCGCAGGCAGCCATTTCCTTCTCTTGGTTGGTCATTCCAGGTGACGACAAGGATTATTTGTATCTCCTGAGAACAAAATCACGCAAAAGAGGTGAACGATACTACTAATTTTATAAAAGTACAGTCATTACCAAATATGTGTTATATGTGTTTTATGTTGCACGATTGCACCAAGAAAAATTCCTAGTTTGTGAACCCGTTCTCAAACAATGGCAATAAAACTATTCTGATTCTGATTCTGATTCTGATTAATTACCATTTTCATTAAAGCATATTAAGGCATAATTAGATATTAGCCTCTAATCTGGTGTCTCTACAAGACCGCTGGGATTCTTTAAAAAATGAAAACGGGTCCCACTATATATACACACACACACACACACACACACACACACACACACACACACACACACACACACACACACACACACACACACACACACACACACACACACACACACACACACACACACACACACACACACACACACACACACACACACACACACACACACACACACACACACACACACACACACACACGTTTATATATACCATACTTGCCAACCCTCCCGTTTTTAGCGGGAGAATCCCATTATTCAGCGCCTCTCCCGACAACCTCCCGGCAGAGATTTTCTCCCGACAAACTCCCGGTATTCAGCCGGAGCTGGAGGCCACGCCCCCTCCAGCTCAATGCGGACCTGAGACTGAGTGGGGACAGCCTATTCTCACGTCCGCTTTACCACAATATAAATACGCTTGCAAGTTCCAAAACGAATGGAAAGAAGAATTTCAGTTCATCCAGGACAGTTGGAAGGGGAAGGTGTATGTTGCCTGTAAATATGTAGAACAGACTTCTCCATTGAACAGGTGGCCGAAATGATTTGTCAGTCATGAACAGAGAAGTTAAACAGGACAATACTGCCATCTAATGGATAGATAATTCAAGTATTTCTTTTATGTAAATAAAATAAATATATATATATAGCTAGAATTCACTGAAAGTCAAGTATTTCATACATATATATATATATATATATATATATATATATACATATATATATATATATATATATATATATATATATATATATATATATATATATATATATATATATATATATATATATATATATATATGAAATATATATATATTTATATGAAATATATATGAAATACTCGAGTTGGTGAATTCTAGCGGTAAATAACCACGCCCCCAACCACGCCCCCCGCCCCCAAGCCCCCACCTCCCAATATTGGAGGTCTCAAGGTTGGCAAGTATGATATATACATACACATGCAAGTGTATGTCCTTCGCTATGATCCTCTTTTTTCGCTATACACAGTATATATATACAGTATAAATATATATATATAGTATAAATGTACATCACAATCCGGGAGATTGGTAAATTCAGTCGGGTTGTCGGTAAACAAGAGTAAAATATCCGTGAGTGGTCCCAAGAACCCCATTCGGTCGGTGTCACCTCTTCTCATCTGTTCATGCCCTACTAACAGTGTTGGGTTAGTTAGAGAAGTCCAGTAGCTTGTCCTGGTGTTATTTCTCAGCACATCTATTACAAGATCTTTGCAGGATAGGTTGCTAACATTGAACCAAAGGATGGCTTATTGTACTTGCACCAGACATTAATGCGTATGTAACCTATACATGTTACAAATCAATGCGATATATATATATATATATATATATATATATATATATATATATATATATATATATATATATATATATATATATATATATATATATATATATATATATATATATATATATATGGGGTGTTATGGGCTAGGAACAGAGACTAGGGTTTCGACTCGGAGAGAGAAGGCAGAGCTTAAATTGCAGTTTGGTTGACACTGTATTAGAGAATTTGTAATGGACAGCAGATATATACACAATTATGAGTTGAATGGCCTTTCAACATGAAAGTAATTTGGAAAACAACACAGTTACTATATACATATATACAATTCTAATTCCAATAATTGAACAACTTAAGCTGTACATCAAGCAAGAATGGGAAAGAATTCCACCTGAGAAGCTTAAAAAATGTGTCTCCTCAGTTCCCAAACGTTTACTGAGTGTTGTTAAAAGGAAAGGCCATGCAACACACTGGTGAACATGCCCTTTCCCAACTACTTTGGCACGTGTTGCAGCCATGAAATTCTAAGTTAATTATTATTTGCAAAAAAAAAATAAAGTTTGAGTTTGAACATCAAATATCTTGTCTTTGTAGTGCATTCAATTGAATATGGGTTGAAAAGGATTTGCAAATCATTGTATTCCGTTTATATTTACATCTAACACAATTTCCCAACTCGTATGGAAACGGGGTTTGTAAATAAATAAATAGGTTACTGTACAGATAAATATATTGCACTTTTTCATATGCATCCAGGTTTATGGATGTATGTTATATTGTCTTTTTTATTCCAGCGAGTTAATCCATTTTGGGGGGAGTTGAGCGTTCAAGAGTCTTATGGCCTGAGGGAAGAAGCTGTTACACAACCTGGAGGTTCTGCTTTAGAGGCTGCGGAACCTCTTTCTAGAGTCCAGCAGTGAAAACAGTCCTTGGTGGGGGTGGGAGGAGTCTTTGCACATTTTCTGAGCCCTGGTCAGGCAGCAGCTTTTTGCCATCTCCTGGATAGGAGGAAGAGGAGTGCTGGTGATCTTTTACACCTTTCTCTGGAGAGACTTCCAGTCTGAGGCACTGCAGGCTCCAAGCTAGACAGAGATGCAGTTGGTCAGTAGGCTCTCTATAGTGCCTCTGTAGAATGTGCTGAGAATGGGGGGATGTTGCTGTGCCCTATATATATGCGGCGTCGTCACAGACTATCTGAATTAATCGGGAAGTTTTAGGTTCGTCTTACAGTGTAATTAGGGCTTTGCTTTTGTGCATTTGAGCTGCTCCTTCGGACTACAACTGTACCATCTACAGTCCGTAATATCATCAAAGGGTTCAGAAAAGATGGTGTCTCACACACCAGTATATTAGGGCCTTTACTGTTCCTAATATACATAAACGATATGTCATCAGCATGCGACTGTGAATTGTTCTTGTTTGCGGAAGACTCGGCCCTGCTGGTATCAGACAAGGACAAGTCACAGGTGGAGAAAATCCTCAGTGCTGAACTCTGTAGAATTTGCACCTGGCTCACTGACAACAAGCTATCCATACACTTGGGTAACACGGAATCCATCCTATTTGGGTCCCACGTCAACCTTAAGAAAGTCAGTGACTTCACTATAAAAGTGGGTGAAATTGTTATCACCAGGAAAGATGAGGTCACCTACCTAGGTTCCATTCTAGAGGCTAATCTTTCCTGTGATAAAATGGCAACCAAGGTAATCAAAAAGGTCAACCAACGAACGAGATTTCTCTATAGAATCTCCTCTGGTCAACAAAAGCACCATGAAGATTCTAGCGGGAACTGTCATTCAACCCTTTTTCGATTACGCATGCACCTCCTGGTACCCCAGCACCTCTAAAACCCTCAAATCTAGACTCCAAACATCCCAGAACAAGCTAGTCAGATTACTTCTAGACCTCCACCCCAGATCACACCTCACTCCTACCCACTTCTCCAAAGTGGGGCTGGCTCAGGGTGGAGGACAGAGTAAAACAACTTGCACTGAGCCTAGTCTATAAAATCCGCTACACCTCCCTGATGTACATGTCAAACTACTATAACCGCCATAACCACAACACCAGGGGGAGCTCCACTAACCACGTTAAACCCAGGATCCGATCTAACAAAGGTCCTAACTCATTCTCCTTCTATGCCACATAAATATGGAATGCACTCCCAACAGGTGTAAAAGAAAGGGCATCTCTATCCTCCTTCAAAACCGCACTAAAAGAACACCTCCAGGCAACTTCAACCGTAAACTAACAAACTTCCTTTCACATCCTACCTCCCTGGATTGTAAATAATCAAATGACTGCTGCCACTTTTTTCTTCACAATAGCGTTTCGTCTTCCCTAGTAACAGTGACGTTGCAGAATGCTGACTCCTCATTGGCTCAGGTGGAGCATTATTAAAAGAGCCTCACATTTCCTGCTTCATTTGTCCTGTTTGCGAGTCAAGCGAGTGTTCGTCACTTTTGTCTTTCTCTGCGGGATTAAAAGTGACAAACATCTTTTTGTTTCGTGCTGACATCATGAACTTCTTTTTATTCTTTCTTCTCGTCGTGCAAATGCACAGCGTGACGCCTGGTAAGTCCTTTTCATAACTTTATACATTATTATTCATCAATCCTTCACTTATTTGACTTCTGAGAGTTTCTATTACCTATTAATTATATTCATTCTTATATTATTCAAGCCCTTTATTACTTCATCTTGGTTCTTTTTAAACACATTTTATTGTTTACCTTTTTCTTCATCACTCAACAAAATATTCAAAGTGTTCCAAGAAAGTTCCAGAAGCAGAGAAATCTGTTATTTGTTTTCGCTTCAGTTTTTCTTGTTGAAAGACTTATTTTTCCAAGGCTTGTAAGAAGGAACACTGACTTCCTGAAATCTTCAACCACGGAAGTGTCAGAAAGTAATCAAGTGTAGTAACATCATCCCGCCACAGGGTGTCAGTAAGAGTCGACATCAAATGGGCAGAACAGCTTGTGTTCATATTCAGCCTCCATTGGAGACAAGATATGTTTATTTTCAAAATGTTCAAAGTGTCAACAGATGTCCAATAATAAAATATATTATTCATGTGTTGTACTTGTCATAGAACACCATGTGAGTCTTGACTGTGATATCTAGCAGTGTTTGATGTTCATTTTAAGACCCCACTGAAGACTGAATGAGCTCAAATATTCACAGTGCAAGATTGTTGAACATGAAACAAAATAATAAAAAGTCATCTTGTTGTTGTGTTCTTCTTTCAGTGATTCACACTCTGCAGTATTTCACCACTACGTCCTCTCAAGTTCCAAACTTCCCAGAGTATGTGAGTGTTGGTTATGTTGATGGAGTTGAGATTAGTTATTATGACAGCAACATCAGGAAAGCAGAATCCAAACAGGACTGGATGAACAAAATCACAGCAGAGGATCCAAACTACTGGCAGATGGTAACAGAGATCAGTGTTGGTTGTGAGTTTAGTGACAAAAACAACCTTGAAGTCATAAGAAATGTTTCAACCAAACTGGAGGTTTGTTTATGTTGAACTTTCTACTACTTAAATATATTTGATGTACTCTTTTTATACTGTAGTAAAACACACATTACTGCACTGATATACCTTGTCTCTGTCCATCCCATAATAACCTACTCAAATACTGTGTATGTGTGTGTGTGTGCGTGTGTGTGTCACTCTGCTTTACAACACTTTGTGTCTCTCAGGTGTTCACATCATGCAGATGATGTCAGGATGTGAATGGAATGATGAGACTGATGAGGTTAAAGGTTGGCAGCAGGAAGGTTATGATGGAGAAGATTTCATATCATTGGACATGAAGACATGGACAAACACTGCAGCAAAACAACAAGCTTTTCCCTCCAAACTCAAGTGGGACCACAACATATTTCTACTAGACCACTATAAGTATTATTACACTGAGCGTTGTCCTTCTTACTTGAAGAAGCATGTGAAGTATGGGAAGAAGGTCCTAATGAGAACAGGTAGAAGCACACCTTGTACTTTCACCTTTTAACATGTTAGCACTCCCCCTATAGGAACATTACTGACATTACACTCTGTCTCTTTATACTCTTTTCTCTTCACCTCCTCTTTTCTCTCCATCTTTACCTATATTCTCTCCTTCTCTCCACCTTCTCTCCACGTCCTCCTCCATTCGCACATCACTTCCTGTGCAGAGCTTCCAGAGGTGTTCCTCCTCCAGAAGACGCCGTCCTCTCCGGTCAGCTGCATGGCGACAGGTTTCTACCCCGACCTAGCCGACCTGTTTTGGAGGAAAGACGGCGAGCAGATGTTCGAGGACATGGAGCATGGAGAGCTGCTCCCCAACCACGACGGAACCTTACAGATGTCGGTGGAGCTGAAAGTGGAGGTGACGGCCGAGGTGGAGGGCAAGTAGGAATGTGTGTTCCAGCTGTCTGTGGTCAAGGAGGACCTGGTCACCAAGCTGGAAAGAAGAAGCATCCTGAGCAACGCAAGCCATGAAAGTGAGAAAGACACATCTTGGACATGTTGAATAGTGTCAATGTAACCACCTGATGTTCCTTCATGTGACTTATGAAGCAGCTGTCAAACAAATAAATCATACCATACCAACAGGCAACGTGAGCCTCACTGCCACGCTGGCGGTCCAAGCTGTGGTGGTCCTCCTGGCATCATCATCATCATCTTCATCATCAAGCGTCGCCCAAGCAGACAAGGTGAGGGACACAAATGTTTCTTCTTTCAGGAAGACGCGGAAAAGTCTCGGCTGTCATTCATGAGATGTGAATTTCACCTGCTTTCTCTTTAATTTCAGCCGAATACCACCCAGCTGGTAAGTAAAACATATTCTCTTTCTTGGAAAGCATAACAATAAACAAAGCAGTGGTGAAGCATCACTCACACACTTTGTAAGTTTACCCCCACAAAGATTGAAGTTATTTATTACATATATGAATATGTAATAAATAACTTTGTTATGTCAGGTATATTCAATATAATATTGACTTTCTGTTTCTGTTACCATCAACATTCTGGATTGTTGGTATCTTTGTAAGGGTCAACTTGCAAACTTCCTGTTTTAAGGTGTGATGTAGACACGTGTTACAAGTTTAGCAGGAAAATAAAAGCTTCCCTCCATTAGGAGTAGCTTGATACTGGTGTAAGCGCACGCAATAGAAAGTATCACATACAACTTTTGATGAGTCGTCATGATAATGAACATCAAGGGCCTGATCTACTAAAGGTTTGTGTATTAAAACATGTGCAAACCTCATCTACTTAAAGACCTACTGAAACCCACTACTACCAACCACACAGTCTGATAGTTTATATATCAATGATGAAATCTTAACATTGCAACACATGCCAATACGGCTGGGTTAACTTATAAAGTGCAATTTGAAATTTCCCACTAAACTTCCGGTTGAAAACGCCTTTGGATGACGACGTATGCCAGTGAAACAGGAGTATCGGTAGCCCATTGAAGCCAATACAAAATAGCTCTGTTTTTATTTCATAATTCCACAGTATTCTGGACATCTGTGTTGGTGAATCTTTTGCAATTTGTTTAATGAACAATGGAGACTGCAAAGAAGAAAGTTGTAGGTGGGATCGGTGTATTAGCGGCTGGCTGTAGCAACACAACAAGGAGGACTTACTTGGATAGCAGACGCGCTAGCAGACGCTAGCCGCCAACCGCATCTGTGATCGGGTGAAATCCTTCGTCACGCCGTCGATCGCAGGTGAGCAGATGAGGGCTGGCTGGCGTAGGTAGAGCGCTAATGTTTTTATCATAGCTCTGTGAGGTCCGGTTGCTAAGTTGCTAAGTTAGCTTCAGTGTCGTTGGCAACAGCATTGTTAAGCTTTGCCAGGCTGAGAATTATTAACCGTGTAGTTACATGTACATGGTTTAATAGTATTGTTGATCTTCTGTCTATCCTTCCAGTCAGGGATTTATTTATTTTGTTTCTATCTGCATTTGAGCCAGATGCTATCACGTTAGCTCAGTAGCTAAAGAGCTTCGCCGATGTATTGTCGTGGAGATAAAAGTCACTGTGAATGTCCATTTCCCGTTCTCGACTCTCATTTTCTAGAGGATATAGTATCCGAGGTGGTTTAAAATACAAATCCGTGATCCACAATAGAAAAAGGAGAGAGTGTGGAATCCAATGAGCCAGCTTGTACCTAAGTTACAGTCAGAGCGAAAAAAGATATGTCTTGCACTGCATTCTAGTCATTCACTCTAACGTTCCTCATCCACAAATCTTTCATCCTCGCTCAAATTAATGGGGTAATCGTCGCTTTCTCGGTCCGAATCGCTCTAGCTGCGTTGAAAACAATAGGAAAATATTAGGAGGCGAAAAACTGACTTTGTCACGCTACTTCCGGTAGGGGCAAGGCTTTTTTTTATCAGAGACCAAAAGTTGCGAACTTTATCGTCGTTGTTCTATGGCAAAATATGGCAATATCGCGAAATGATCAAGTATGACACATAGAATGGATCTGCTATCCCTGTTTAAATAAAAAAATGTCATTTCAGTAGGCCTTTAACTCCTGCGCAGAGTCTCTGAAATGAGCAAAATAGAGAACACAATCCATTTAGTGTGTCTGTCTTCTTGTACAGTCATGGTCAAAAGTTTACATACACATGTAAAGAACATCATGTCATGGCTGTCTTGAGTTTACAATAATTTCTACAACTCTTATTTTTTTGTGATAGAGTGATTGGAGCACATACTTGTTGGTCACAAAAAACATTCATGAAGTTTGCTTCTTTTATGAATTTATTATGGGTCTACTGAAAATGTGAGCAAATGTGCTGGGTCAAAAGTATACATACAGCAATGTTAACATTTGCTTACATGTCCCTTGGCAAGTTTACCTGCAATAAGGCGCTTTTGGTAACCATCCACAAGCTTCTGCTTCAATTTTTGACCACAAAATTGGTGCAGTTCAGCTATATGTGTTGCTTTTCTGACATGGACTTGTTTCTTCTGCATTGTCCACACCTTTAAGTCAGGACTTTGGGAAGGCCATTCTAAAACCTTCATTCTAGCCTGATTTAGCCATTCCTTAACCACTTTTGAGGTGTGTTTGGGGTCATTGTCCTGTTGGAACACCCAACTGTGCCCAAGACCCAACCTCCGGGCTGATGATTTTAGCTTGTCCTGAAGCATTTGGAGATAATCCTCCTTTTTCATTGTCCCATTTAAAGCAGCAGTTCCATTGGCAGCAAAACAGGCCCAGAGCATAATACTACCACCACCATGCTTGACGGTAGGTGTGGTGTTCCTGGGATTAAAGGCCTCAACTTTTCTCCTCCAAACATATTGCTGGGTATTGTGGCCAAACAGCTCCATTTTTGTTTCATCTGACCACAGAACTTTCCTCCAGAAGGTCTTATCTTTGTCCATGTGATGTCAGATGAAACTAAAATGGAGCTGTTTGGCCTTGTTTTTTGTGACCAACAAGTATGTGCTCCAATCACTCTATCACAAAAAAATAAGAGTTGTAGAAATGATTGGAAACTCCAGACAGCCATGACATGATGTTCTTTACAAGTGTATGTAGACTTATGTGCAGCTAAAAAGAAGAAGATGAAATGGGCAAAGTGAAAGGAAACAGAGGCATGGCACTAATGGGACACTTACCTGACTAAGACACTGGGGGGCTGGTTGCACATGAGCCTTGAAGCCAAGCTTAACCTGTTTGGAGACTTAGTCTTAGACTAGTCAGGAAGTAGAAGAGCAGAATTCTGCTTCTTGATGTTTCTAATTGAATTGACAGCTGAAAAGATGTGATATGAGTGAAAATACACCTGCTGGATGGACTTCCTTCACCAGAGTGAGGTGTTGGCTTAGCATGAGCAGCGTAAGCAGCTGGTTTTGTGCTCCCACAGCTGGTGACGCTGGTAACCAGCTCTCAGAGAGACGTGAAGGCTGAAGGCTGAGTGAGACACAGTGAGGACTTTTCTTTTTTCCATGCACCTCCAAATGTTCTTCTGACTTTGTGTAAAGATGATGTTCACATGCTAACATCTGCACTTGGATTCACCTGCTTTGCTGAGTCATCTTCTTCCTCCAGGATGCTTTGTGCACTGGAACACAGAGAGATGTCTCCATCGCTGAGGGACCTCATCACACTTGGACATTTCTTTCACATCTGCACTAATTGCTCCTCATCTCATCCATCATGTCTTCTTTGGCTCTTTATGGCTGACAAAATCTGCATTTTTCAACAATATTTTGCCAGTCAATCAGTGGCGTGCGGTGAGGTAAATGTCTGGTGAGGCACTGCATCATCACAGTCAGATTTACAAACATATGAACCCTAAATAGTATCTTATTCACCATGTGATTGGCAGCAGTTAACGGGTTATGTTTAAAAGCTCATACCAGCATTCTTTACACAACTGTAGCACACAAAAAAGCACATTTAATAAAAAAAACATTATTATGGTCTTACCTTTCTTGCTGGACATCCACACAGCCATCCTTTGCGTGTGTACCACGCCGTTTGAAAAGAACGGGTCTTCTGTCCCGAAGTCAAAAGCAAACCTTTTAGCTCCGGCGTTGGTCTACCTTAAATTATTACCTCCTGCTTCGATTGAAAGTCCAGTTTAGAAAACTGTTTTATTTTACATATGTAATCCTCCATGTTTTTAATAAAAGTCCAGGCGAGAGGAAATAAACAATCGCTGCAAACTTGTAAACTTTTTTTCTTCTTCTTCTGCGGCCGAGGAATGATCTCTGGGATCACTACCGCCCTCTACCACCAGGAGGCCGGATTACCGCGAGCCTCAACCAGTACGTTTTTTGCAGCAGTTTTATGAATGCTCAGCACAAGAAATACATTACACACATACAGTTTTTGACAAAATACACTGTACATTATATACCTCAGCTAACTAAACTATGCCATAGTTTAGTTAGCTGATATAATTCATATAGCAATACAGTCTCACTGCACAGCAGCTCAGCAGTTAGCCGAGTCATTGTGCACAATCCATGTTGAGGCACAAATCAGTGACGTGCCTCAACTGGCTGCTGATCACCGCACCGTCTCTTCTCAGTATTATAACGGCAAATGTGAAAATAAAAATAAAAATAATCTAAAACTGGTGAAGTTAAATGGAAAATAACTTTAGTATAATCACTGGATACATATAACAATTTAATTAATTTTTTTTTCTTTTTACATTTTTTTTCTTTCCATGATGGCAGGTGAGGCCCCGCCTCCCCTGCCTCTAGTGACTGCACGCCACTGCAGTCAATCATGTTGATGTTGATCTTTGTGTCAATCAATCAATCAATCATCAATGTTTATTTATATAGCCCTAAATCACAAGTGTCTGTAAGGGCTGTACAAGCCACAACGAGGCAAGGAAAACTCACCCCAGTGGGACATCAATGTGAATGACTATGGAGAGGACCGCATATGTGGGTAACCCCCCCCCCCCCCCCTCTAGGGGAGACCGAAAGCATGGATGTTGAGTGGGTCTGACATAATATTGTGAAAGTCCAACAATGTGTCATCACATTGACAAGGATTTCTTCTTTCCTTTTCAAACCAATAGATAGCTGCTTATCAATGAATATCACCTTGTGTCACATGTCAGCATTATTTCTACTAATATTTAGGAACAATAGTACCATTTTTCAGTACTGTTGATGTTAATGTTAATTGTTTTTGATGTAACATTTAAAAATGTTGTCCAGTTATACGGTATCTTGTTTTCTGATGACATTAGTCTCATTTGCAATGCAGTTGCACTTCCAAGACCATTAGATGGCAGCACTGTATAACTATTTATGCTATGTTGTCAAACTAGAAAGTAGCTTTTTTTCCAGGAAAACGAATTTGCTATGTTGCGCCCTACAAAGTGTCAATACTGTAAGTATTGTCCTCATTAAACAAAACTGTAACGTTCTAACTATAATTTTAGTTGTAGTTTCCTTTACCAAATTCGAAGGTGTTGAAATCGCCATGTAAAATCGCTCATGCTAATAGTAGCCTGTGTATGGCAAATCCTATGTAAATTAGCAATAAGCTAGTGCATTTTGAAAGAGTGTAGCATTACTTTACGTTTGAGTATTGTATCAGCATCAAGGAACAGCACTTAGAGTGATTGGCTATGTTTGCGCACACTCACCCCAACAGAGAAGAATTACAGACTCCATTCAGGAAAACAGGAATTCCTCGGTCTGAAATGTGCGGTGACTCAGCGGTTCCACGACTACCTCTTCCACGCTCCACACTTTACAGTCTACAGCGATAACAACCCCCTGACATACGTCATAAGGACTGCAAAGTTGAACGCAGTGGGACATCGCTGGGTGTCAGAATTAGCTGATTTTATGTTCACTCTTAAATACAGACCAGGGAGCCCCAACCGTGATGCCGACTGCAATGGAGGAGATCATGGAAGGATGCACTGAGGAATATGGACCAGAAGACATTGCAGCCGTGGGAGAAGCACTCCAAGTCTGTGGTTAAAGTGAGAGAGAATGGATCTCAGCCATAACTTGTAATGTAGACGTGCTGCAGGAGTTTTCCTCCACTAACACAGTCATTTCCTCAATACCACCTGAGCGTATCTGAGCAGATCAGAACGAAGATGACGTCATATGCAGAGTGATCACTTTGAAGCAGCAAAGGGAACATTTGCGATATAAGGACAAGATGAGGGAAGCAAGTCTGGTGAAAGCTCTTCTGAGAGAATGGACTCGTCTTTACCTTGACCAGGATGGGCTGCTGCGATGGAAGAGTGTCTCCTACACGCAACTTGTTGTTCCTGAAAGCTTGAAGCCATTGACTTATCAGCAGCTACATGAGGAAATGGGACATTTAGGTGCTGATAGGATGGTCCACTTGGCCAGAACAAGATTCTTTGGGCCAAAAATGAGACAAGAAATAGAGCACTATGTGACAAGAGTCTGTCGCTGCTTAAAGCAGAAGAAACCAAACAGAAAAACAAAGACACCCTTGCAAAGTATAACGACTGCTCCATTCAAAATTATTTCAATCGATTATTTGCATTTGGAGAGAAGCAAAGGTGGAGTGGAGTATATTTTAGTAGTAATCGATCATTTCAAACCAAACAAGTCAGGCAAAACAGCAGCACGCACGATCTTTGATGACTTTGTCTTGAGATTCGGATTTACTGGAAAGATCCATCATGACTAAGGAAAATAATTTGGGAATGAGCTATTCAAAAAGTTGCAAAAGTTCGGTGGGATACAGCACTCAAGAACAACGCCGTATCACCCGCAGTCCAACCCAGCAGAACGCTTTAACAGAACATTACTTTGCATGCTACGGACATTGGAGGAGACCCAGAAACCAAACTGGAAAGACTACTTGAATAAGGTGGTTCATGCCTACAATTCCACCGTCAATGAAGCCACAGGGTTTACCCCGTACTTCTTGCTCTTTGGGAAGGAACCAGCTTTGGGAAGGGCATCTGCGTCATTTCCTAGGTTATCTGTGTAATGCGCATGCTCGAGAAGAAAACAGGAAGTGAAACAGTGAGCGGGAAAAAGAGGGATATCAGAAAATGCCTGTAATATGAACCGTGGGCTTCTTGAATAAATATTGCACCGAAGAGACAAAGTTTGGTCATTTTAAGGGTGCAACATTAGGATATGCATGTATTTCATTCAACTTCATTTTATAGTTAGTATAGTCAGTATTTCAGGGAACTTTTGCCACACAACACACTAAATCATTCATTTCTCAACCCTTTTTCTTAGAGTGTACTCGGTGGCAAGCCGTCCAAGTTGGCATCGATGAAGCTGGTCTGTGTTTACATAGACAGGGAAGAAGAACAGACCCTCTTCAAATGGGTGAAGAGGGTCCTCCTCAACCGTCTGAAGTCACTCCTCACCACAACTCCATCAACAGTGGAATACACTGATGATGTGAAATTTATCTGCAAAGTTATTTTTCCCAGAGGTGAGCATAACCATGTGCGTGCTACATAATTGTCAAAGCCAAAATAAATGGTGTATTAATTGTTTTTTTTATTGATTTAAATACATTTAATTGCTTAACAATCTCTTTAGGTCTTTTTATATGTCATTTCTGCAGTGGTAGCTTGTGCAATAAAACATTTAAAACCATTTCATTTAATATATTTCATTGTAGGCTGTATAAGGCTGTTTAGTCAATATAACCCCATGCGATGGAGCATTTAAAATAATTTCATTTCATTGTTGGCTATTTAGTACAAAGGCTTTAAAAAGTGTTCCAAGTGTTACAAACAATTACATCCTAATATTTTATGTGGATTTTGCTATGTGGAGTGGTAGTGTGCAGTTGCAATTTGAAAGTCAACCAGTAGGTGGCACTGTCGGAAAACAATCGGGGGTCTGAACGTGTGGGTCCACAAGTGCAGGCCTGAACATGCAGCCTCCAAGTCTGCAGACACATATTAGTGCAAAGTTTGGTCATTAATAGAAGCACAACACACTACGGTGACCATAGGAACAGGGATATTATATTCACAAAGTGGATGTTTTTTATCCTTTTGCCTTTATTGTTCACCGTTTTTGTTGCATATTTGTTGCTCTTGCTTGATTATAAAAGATGTTGATCAAGGAGGTGGTCTGCATTAGAGGAGTAACGTTCATATATTTTAAATATTCAGTGTTTTATTGTTCATAGTTAATAGTGTAAATCCCACATTCTGTATTTTCATGTAAAAAATTAAACAGACCATCTCAAAAACCATACTTGCCAACCCTCCCGTTTTTAGCGGGAGACTCCCGGTATTCAGCGCCTCTCCCGATAACCTCCCGGCAGAAATGTTCTCCCGACAAACATTCAGCCGGAGCTGGAGGCCACGCCCCCTCCAGCTCAATGCGGACCTGAGTGGGGACAGCCTGTTCTCACGTCCGCTTTCCCACAATACAAACAGCTTGCCTGCCCAATGACGTCATAACTGTAGAATGATCGAGGGCGAGTTCTTGGTTTCTTATGTGGGTTTATTGTTAGGCAGTTTCATTAACGTCCTCCCAGTGCGGTAACAACACACAACAACACACGTCACGTTTAGTCTACCATAAAGCAGTTCGTCTGCCGTAAACAGCAATGTTGTGACACTCTTAAACAGGACAATACTGCCATCTACTGGATAGTCTGCAGAACACTGAAATTCAAGTATTTATTTTATTTATATGTATAATAAAATAAATAAATATATATATATATACTGTGTATATATATATATATATATATATATATATATATATATATATATATATATATATATATATATATATATATATATATATATATATATATATATATATATATATATATATATATATATATATATATATATATATATATATATATATATATATATATATATATATATATATATATATATATATATATACATATATAGCTAGAATTCACTGAAAGTCAAGTATTTCATATATATATATATATATATATATATATATATGAAATACTTGAGTTGGTGAATTCTAGCTTAAATATATTCCCCTCTTTACCACGCCCCCAACCACGCCCCCCGCCCCACCCCGGTATCGGAGGTCTCAAGGTTGAAGTATGCAAAAACGGAATGCACTTCAATTATTTTACTGAATTACATGACAGTTAGAATGTACATTCGAATATACAATGTGGGATTTACAATAAATGATTACCAATAAAACACTGCACATTGAGAATATGTGTTGCGCTCCTGCAGACCACATCCTTCATCGAAATCTTTTATAATTGAGCAAGAGCAACAAAAATGCAACAAAAATGGCGAAACATAAAAAACATCCCCATATTGGATATAATATCACTGTTCTGCAGAACTCTGCTGTAGAATCCTGCCTTCGTCTGACACTCGCTATCAGGCTTTTTTTCGTGCCCGGTCTTCATGAAGTAAAGCTTCGTATGTCACTCAAAAGTGCAGATTCACTTTCTATAGTTTCTATAGTTTGAAAATATCCAGCGGGCCGCGTTGAAATGTTAATTATGTTGTATTATGCCAAGATAACCCAGTTAACTGCCTTGTTTTTGCTGCTTTGCAGGACCCGTGTCACGGGACTTCAAACTTGACACTTAATTTGCTGGTTCTGAGACAGGATCGATTGCTTCTGTCTTAATTTATCTGAAGTGAGTCTTCCATTTTGAAGCAGTGACAATGAATTTTTAGACACTGAATTTTTTTACACTGATTATTTATAAATATAATTTTTATGCACTGAATTTTTATACACTGAATTTTTTTACACTGAATACTTACACAGAATTTTTATGTACTGAATTTTTTTACACTGAATATTTACACAGAATTTTTATGCACTGCATTTTTTTACACTGAATTTTTGGAGGCTGAATTTTTAGAGACTGAATTTTAAAACACTGCATTTGTTTTCAATGAAATTGTCAGCATAATTTGATGTAAACAATTCTGTTCACAAAACTCAAACGCACAGAAATCAGTTTATAAATTCACTGTCAAAATTTTTTTTTCATAATAAAGACAAAAATTAACCTCCATCTGACAGGTTTGCTCGCTGGCAAATTTTACTTAAAAACAAACCTGACTGGAATCAAAATAGAAGTTTTGAGCCATTGAACGACGTGCATATAAGTAAAACATTTTTTTAATAAATGTTCCTGCATGACATTCTGACAATTAAATAAAGTAAGTAAGTAAATTGTATTTGGTTCCAAATATCTGGTTCATCTTTTAGTTAAAATTTAAAATGCATAAGCAAGTAAAAACCAGTGATTATGATTAATCCAAATATAAAAGTGTAAATATCTTTTTTTTTCAATTCCCTTTTGACATCACAATTTTTATATATTTTTTTATGTATTCAAAATGACACAATAAAGACTGTAAATTGTGCACAATAAGTTAATGGATGTAGTTTAAAGGCCTACTGAAATGAATTTTTTTGATTTAAACGGGGATAGCAGATCCATTCTATGTGTCATACTTGATCATTTCGCGATATTGCCATATTTTTGCTGAAAGGATTTAGTATAGAACAACGACGATAAAGTTCGCAACTTTTGGTCTCTGATAAAAAAAAGCCTTGCCCCTACCGGAAGTAGCGTGACGTAGTCAGTTGTTCGCCTCCTCATATTTTCCTATTGTTTTCAACGCAACTAGAGCGATTCGGACCGAGAAAGTGACGATTACCCCATTAATTTGAGCGAGAATGAAAGATTCGTGGATGAGGAACGTTAGAGTGACGGACTAGAATGCAGTGAAAGACATATTTTTTTTCGCTCTGACCATAATTTAGGTACAAGGGCTCATTGGATTCCACACTCTCCTTTTTCTATTGTGGATCACGGATTTGTATTTTAAACCACCTCGGATACTATATCCTCTTGAAAATGAGAGTTGAGAAAACGAAATGGACATTCACAGTGACTTTTATCTCCACGACAATACATCGGCGAAGCTCTTTAGCTACTGAGCTAACGTGATAGCATCTGGCTCAAATGCAGATAGAAACAAAATAAATAAATCCCTGACTGGAAGGATAGACAGAATATCAACAATACTATTAAACCATGTACATGTAACTACACGGTTAATAATTCTCAGTCTGGCAATGCTTAACAATGCTGTTGCTAACGAAGCTGAAGCTAACTTAGCAACTTAGCAACCGGACCTCACAGAGCTATGATAAAAAAATTAGCGCTCCACCTACGCCAGCCAGCCCTCATCTGCTCATCAACACCCGTACTCACCTGCGTTCCAGCGATCGACGGCGCGACGAAGGACTTCACCCGATCACAGATGCGGTTGGCGGCTAGCGTCGGCTAGCGCGTCTGCTATCCAAGTAAGTCCTCCTTGTTGTGTTGCTACAGCCAGCCGCTAATACACCAATCCCACCTACAACTTTCTTCTTTGCAGTCTCCATTGTTCATTAAACAAATTGCAAAAGATTCACCAACACAAATGTCCAGAATACTGTGGAATTATGAAATGAAAACAGAGCTATTTTGTATTGGCTTCAATGGGCGACCGATACTCCTGTTTCACTGGCTACGTCACGCGCATACGTCATCATCCAAAGGCGTTTTCAACCAGAAGTTTAACGGGAAATTTAAAATTGCACTTTATAAGTTAACCCGGCCGTATTGGCATGTGTTGCAATGTTAAGATTTTATCATTGATATATAAACTATCAGACTGCGTGGTCGGTAGTAGTGGGTTTCAGTAGGCCTTTAAACCTTAGTCGCATTAGTTGTAATGCTGTTAACGACCAGAAGTTACAAAATATTAAAACTAATTTTGTATGACAATTATTTTTTTTATAATTTGAAAGGTGCAAAGGAAAACATTTCTCTCTTTGAGCACATTGTAACTTATCAACATGTTTATTGCACAACAAACCAGACACGAACCAATGTTGTAAGAGCATTAAGGAGCAAATTATTACTGCTGATGACTTCATGGAGGAGGTTGCCTACTGCCACAGTTGTTAGAATATCTATATGTACATTTTTGAAGAAATATGTTTGTTTTTTTACCTTCCAGCATGACAAATCTATTAAGCTTGGATTAAAAAAAGAAATACATAGCCCTGTTTATGAATTCACTGAAAGACCCAGGATATCTTCAGAGGTCAATAGAGTTATCGTCCACACACCAAAACGACCCGTCAGCATCCATCAGTGCCACTTGCCATCACAGGCCTGCCATCCAGGAGCAGCAGGTCTTGGGAGGTGTCCTGTGATCCCAGATGAAAAGCAAGTGTTAACCCCCCTCGGTCAGGTCGCGCCTGGTGTGCAGTTAGTGCCT
This sequence comes from Entelurus aequoreus, assembly GCF_033978785.1. Lineage (NCBI taxonomy): Eukaryota > Metazoa > Chordata > Actinopteri > Syngnathiformes > Syngnathidae > Entelurus > Entelurus aequoreus. Next base: position 23,977,099 of record NC_084744.1, on the reverse strand, counting down.
GACAGCGTGCGCCTCATAGCTCTTCTTTAGATGGGACGGGGCCAGAAGAAGAGGAGAGGACACATTATCTGCTGGGACACACAATGTCCAAAAGAACACAAAGCACCGCCGAGCAGGAGGAGGGAGGGGGTTCCCACAGAGTTTATAACGCCCAGCCATGAGGGAGGTGATAAGGCCATAAGGAGTAGAGGTCATTCCAGCCTCCAAGCTTGATGCAAGAAGACCACGAGAGTTTGTGATTGGAAATACTGTTTTACTTTATTTCAATGCAAGGAACCATGTTTGGTAACAAATATTTACAGATTTATAATTAAAATAGTGCTGTTATAATTTTAAATCATATTAATCACAGGTTCGCTGTGGATTAATTTAGACAAATCACATTAATTATCACTCATTTTAATCGAGATCAATCTTTTTTCATTGTGCACAAGCAAATAGACTAGAAAAGGAGGGAACATATTAGGGGTGTGGGAAAAAATCGATTCGAATTCGAATCGTGATTCTCACGTTGTGCGAATCAGAATCGATTCTCATTTTTAAAAAATCGATTTTTATTTTTTATTTTATTTTATTTTATTTATTTTATTGTATTTTTCATTTTTTTTAATTAATCAATCCAACAAAACAATACACAGCAATACCATAACAATGCAATCCAATTCCAAAACCAAACCCGACCCAGCATCACTCAGAACTGCAATAAACAGAGCAATTGAGAGGAGACAAACACAATACAGAACAAACCAAAAGTAGTGAAACAAAAATGAATATTATCAACAGTATCAATATTAGTAACAATTTCAACGTAGCAGTGATTAAAAATCCCTCATTGACATTATCATTAGACATTTATAAAAAAAAAAAAAAAAGAACAATAGTGTCACAGTGGCTTACACTTGCATCGCATCTCATATGCTTGAAAACACACTGTGTCCAATATTTTCACAAAGATAAAATAAGTCATATTTTTGGTTCATTTAATAGTTAAAACAAATTTACATTATTGCAATCAGTTGATAAAACATTGTCCTTTACAATTATAAAAGCTTTTTACAAAAATCTACTACTCTGCTTGCATGTCAGCAGACTGGGGTAGATCCTGCTGAAATCCTATGAATAGAGAATCGTTTTGAATTGGGAAAAAATCATTTTTGAATCGAGAATCGTGTTGAATTGAAAAAAAAAAAAAGATTTTGAATGGAATCGTGACCCCAAGAATCGATATTGAATCGAATCGTGGGACACCCAAAGATTCACAGCCCTAGAACATAGGGCTCTGAATCTTTGAGCACCACATGATTTGATTCGATTCGATTCTTGGGAATAACAATTTGGTTCAGAATCGTTTCCTGATTCAAAACGATTCTCGATTCGAAATCAATACTTTCTTAATAACATTGGAGGCCAGTTCTATGATTAACTACATTCCACCATAAAATAGATAAACAGCTCCGGTAAATGTATATTTTACTTAAAAGAAAAAGTGGTTTTGTTTAATAAAATTCTAACGAAACATTTAATAAAGTCAAATACAAAGAAGGCAACAAGAGAAGTATCCCACACTAATCTTTTCTAAAGTAAATCTGTTCAGCAAATATGGGCATCTTTATCAACAATATGATTTGCCTGAGTGACTGAACAGAACAGATTAATATACATATATATATATATATATATATATATATATATATATATATATATATATATATATATATATATATATATATATATATATATATATATATAGGAGTGTGGGAAAAAATCGATTCGAATTTGAATCGCGGTTTTTACGTTTTGCGATTCAGAATCGATTCTCATTTAAAAAAAATCGATTTAATTTTTAATTTTTATTTTTTTTCATTTTTTATTTGATTTGATTTGATTTTTTAATTAATCAATCCAACAAAACACAGCAATACCATAACAATGCAATCCAATTCCAAAACCAAACCCGACCCAGCAACACAGAACAGCAATAAACAGAGCAATTGAGAGGAGACACAAACACGACACAGAACAAACCAAAAGTAGTGAAACAAAAATGAATATTATCAACAACAGTATCAATATTAGTTACAATTTCAACATAGCAGTGATTAAAAATCCCTCATTGACATTATCATTAGACATTTATAAAAATAAAAAAAAAAGAACAATAGTGTTACAGTGGCTTACACTTGCATCGCATCTCATAAGCTTGACAACACACTGTGTCCAATATTTTCACAAAGTTAAAATAAGTCATATTTTTGGTTCATTTAATAGTTAAAACAATTTTACATTATTGCAATCAGTTGATAAAACATTGTCATTTACAATTATAAAAGCTTTTTACAAAAATCTACTACTCTGTTTCCATGTCACCAGACTGGGGTAGATCCTGCTGAAATCCTATGTATTATATGAATAGAGAATCGTTTTGAATCGGGAAAAAATAGTTTTTGAATCGAGAATCGTGTTGAATTGAAAAAAAAAAAATCGATTTTGAATCGAATCGTGACCCCAAGAATCGATATTGAATCGAATCGTGGGACACCCAAAGATTCACAGCTGTAATATATATATATATATATATATATATATATATATATATATATATATATATATATATATATATATATATATATATATATATATATATATATATATATATATATATATATATATATGTATGTATGTATGTATGTATGTATGTATGTATGTATGTATGTATGTATGTATGTGTGTGTGTGTGTGTGTGTGTGTGTGTGGCGGGGTTATGAGACGAGCCTCACACAGTGTGTCTTCGCAGCAGTTTTAAGAATGCTCAGCACTAAAAATACGTTACACACATACAGTTGTTGACAAAATACACTATACATTATATACCTCAGCTAACTAAACTATGGAAATGTATAATATAATTCATATAGCAATACGGTCTCACTGCACAGCAGCTCAGCAGTTAGCTGAGTCATTGTGCACAATCCATGTTGAGGCACAACGCAGTGACGTGCCTCAACTGGCTGCTGATCACCGCACCGTCTCTTCTCAGTATTTGAACGACAAATGTGAAAATAAAAATAAAAATAATCTAAAACTGGTGAAGTTAAACGGAAAATAACTTTAATATAATCACTGGATACATATAAAAATTTAATTAATTTTTTTTTCTTTTTACTTTTTTTTTCTTTCCATGATGGCAGGTGAGGCCATGCCTCCCCTGCCTCTAGTGACTGCACGCCACCGGTATATATATATATATATATGTATATATATATATATATATATATATATATATATATATATATATATATATATATATATATATATATATATATATATATATATATATATATATATATATATATATATATATATATATATATATATATATATATATGTATGTATATATATACATATATGTGTATATATATGTATATGTATATATGTATATATATGTATATATATATGTGTATATATATGTATATATATGTATATATGTGTATATATATATATATATACATATATATATATATATGTATATATATATATATGTATATATATATATATATATATATATATATATATATATATATATATATATATATATATATATATATATATATATATATATATATATATATATATATATATCGTAAATAAAAACAGAATACAATCATTTGTAAATCCTTTTCAACTTATATTCAATTGAATAGACTGCAAAGACAAGATATTTAATGTTTGAACTGAGAAACTTAATTTGTTTTGCAAATATTAGCTCATTTGGAATGTGATGCCTGCAACATGTTTCAATAAAGCTGGCAGAAGTGGCAAATCAGACTGAGAAAGTTGAGGAATGCTCATCAAACACTTATTTGGAACATCACAGAGGTGAACAGGCTAATTGGGAACAGGTGGGTGCCATGATTGGGTGTAAAAGCAGCTTCCATTAAATGTTCAGTCATTCACAAACAAGGATGGGGCGAGGGTCACCACTTTGTGAACAAATGCGTGAGCAAATTGTCCAACAGTTTAAGAACATAATTTCTCAACCAACTATTGCAAGGAATTTAGGGATTTTACCATCTACGGTCTGTAATATCATCAAAAGGCTTAGAGAATCTGGAGAAAGGCCGAAAACCAACATTGAATGCCTGTGACCTTCGATCCCTCAGGCGGCACTGCATCAACAAGCGACATGAGTGTGTAAAGGATATCACCACATGCGCCCAAGAACACTTCAGAACACCACTGTCAGTAACTATAGTTGGTTGCTACAGCTGTATTTGCAAGTTAAAACTCTACTATGCAAGGCCAAAGCCATTTATCAACAACACCCAGAAACGTTTCGCTGGGCCTGAGCTCATCTAAGATGGACTGATGCAAAGTGGAAAAGTGTTCTGTGGTCTGACGAGTCCACATTTCTAATTGTTTTTGGAAACTGTGGACGTCGTGTCCTCTGGACCAAAGAGGAAAAGAACCATCTGGACTGTTCTAGGTGCAAAGTTCAAATGCCAGCATCTGTATGGGGGTGTATTAGTGCCCAAGGCACGACGTGCCAACTTCACTGGTTTTGGGTTTTGTAGTAGCATGCTTTCTAACATCACACAATCCAACATTATGGGCAATAAAAAAAATGTGGCAGCAAACCACACAGTGCGCTTTGTAGACATAATTGTTCACCTTTACCAGCCACTTAATTTTATTTTCCCAATCGAATTTGTATTTCTGCAGCCTTTTTATAAATGTTTTCCTTAGAGGAGAAAGATTAGGTTGCTGCTTCTGTGGTCTCCTTTGTTTTCTTCTGGTATTTTCGTCACACACGGCAGTGCCTCAACCAATGAGATGAGCCAAATTCTGTGTTGTAATGGGCACGTGTGTGGGTGCTGTCAGCTCTTTGGTACCGGGGCAGGTAAGGGTTGCCACTTTATCGTAAAATGCAATGTAAAGAGTCCTGTCCTGCAATAATTCCATTGACATTTCAGACTGCATTTATTTTCGGGGTAGTACGGGAGAAAGTGCGTCCCTTTATAGATTGATTAGTGGCCTAGTGGTTAGTGGTTCAAACCCCAGCCGAGTCATACCAAAGACTATAAAAATGGGACCCATTATTTGCTGTTGTTGTTATGGTTGTGTTTGTTGTTGTTGTCATCCAGCTCAGGGGCCTTGTGGTTAGAGTGTCCGCCTTGAGACTGGAAGGTCGTGAGTTCATACCAAAGACAATAAAAATGGGAGCCATTGCCCCCTGTTTGGCACTCAGCATCAAGGGTTGGAATTGCGGGTTGAATCACCAAATGTTTCCCCAACACGGTGCATGCTGCTGCTCACTGCTCCCCTCACCTCCCAGGGGGTGAACAAGGGGATAGGTCAAATGCAGAGGACACATTTCACCACACCTAGTGTGTGCGTGTGACAATCATTGGTACTTTAACTTTTTTAACTTTTAATAAGGGCTACATACTTGTGTTACTAAATACGGGACGATTCCGGTTTTCAAGGGACGGTTGGCAATCCTAGCCAGTAAAGTTTGCTGTTCTTTGTTTTCTGTCAATGTAGCATTCTTGCTTACAAACACTTAAAGAAGGCGCCATCCTCACGTTCACGTTTTGCTTCAAGATGCTATTTTAAACTTGATGTGCATCGATAATAAGAAAGTTTGTCACTGTAATACTAACTAATTACCTCAGTTTTATCAAAAGTTCTGTTGGAGTTTGTTTTGAAGGGCGTAGTGCACACTATCATCATCACTGCGCCACCCTGCGGTGGTCAAAACAAACACTTTCTTTAATCATCATCTATTTATGATAACATGATAATTTATTAAAATTATTACAGCCCTAGTTTAACCCAATTAATAATCATGATAGATTAATCTGCATTAACGCTTCAATTTTGACAGCCCTAAATGAAATATGATTATAGTACAACTTTTTGAATAAGTCACCAAACAATGATAGTACTGAATTATCTAATTCGAGTAGTTAATATAGTATTTTAATTAATGGGAGCATAAAAACCAAGCACTCCAATTATCCTCATAACGAGATTGCTTTTCGGGCCTGACTTCAATGAGTTCAGCCAGTCGTGAAATGACAACCAGCACCTCTCGCTATTATGTGGGCAGGTGTCAATTAGATCCACTCGGGGGTGACACACCTCCTCCATGATACCATGACCAAAACTTCTCAAAACCACAAACGGGCCATTTTGTGCTCTCCAAATGTGAGCCTTGCTTACAAACAAGGGTCAGCATTTACCCCTTTAAAGAAAGCAGACCCCTGGGGTAGGGAGCCACATTGGCGTTGCTGACCAAATTAACAACAGCTGACCTGATGTGGGCGTTAAGTGGATGCAGAGATGTCACCAGAATGGTAATCTTTGTGCGTTGTGGTACACTCCTCTTTGTCTTGTGCGTCCCCCATTGGAGGATAACAAGAAGCTATAAGCTCCTTATCGTCACATTACAATTATCAAGGATGAATCAAGAACGATCCCCCGCCCGATTCCCCATGACCTGCTCTTAGACGACCCTGCTTGTTTTGTTTCCAGCTTGCCAGATGGAATTTTATTATGCATGCAGTCCTTCATTGTGTTTTATTGCTCATTCTCCAATTAGGAGTCATTGCGTTGAAATTCCTCCCACACTTCAACTTCCAACTGCGGGAGTACGTTTCTCAAGAGACCTTTGTCACACAACTTGAAAATGTGCTCAGAGCGTTATTTTTGTCACAATTTTCTATTTTATCGGTTATGTAAACAAAATAGGATTTTCACAAATTTAGATTCATGGACTCTAAATAACCAGTTTTATACATTAAATAATTGAACGCAATGTGAACATTAAAGGCCTACTGAAACCCACTACTACCGACCACGCAGTCGGATAGTTTATAGATCAATGATGAAATCTTAACATTGCAACGCATACCAATAGATTAGTAAGTGCAATTTTAAATTTCCCACGAAATATCCTGCTGAAAACGTCTCTGTATGATGACGTTTGCGCGTGACATCACGGATTGTAGCGGACATTTTGGGACACCATTGTGGCCAGCTATTAAGTCGTCTGTTTTCATCGCAAAATTCCACAGTATTCTGGACATCTGTGTTGGTGAATCTTTTGCAATTTGTTTAATGAACAATGGAGACAGCAAAGAAGAAAGCTGTAGGTGGGAAGCGGTGTATTAGCGGCTGGCTGCAGCAACACAAACACGTAGCCGGTGTTTCATTGTTTACATTCCCGAAAGATGACAGTCAAGCTTTACTATTGGCCTGTGAAGAACTGGGACAACAGAGACTCTTACCAGGAGGACTTTGAGTTGGATACGCGGTACCGTGAGTACGCAGCTGCGGCTTCCAAACATTTGTGCATGTCACGTACGTAACTTTGGGGACTTTGGGGAAATATATGTGCTGTATGAACTTTGCGGAGGTGAACGGTACTTTGGGCTGTGGGATTGAGTGTGTTGTGCGGGTGTTTGATTTGTATTGGCGGGTTATATGGACGGGAGGGGGGGAGGTGTTTGTTATGCGGGATTCATTTGTGGCATATTAAATATAAGCCTGGTTGTGTTGTGGCTAATAGAGTATATATATGTCTTGTGTTTATTTACTGTTTTAGTCATTCCCAGCTGAATATCAGGTCCCACCCGCCTCTCACAGCATCTTCCCTATCTGAATCGCTTCCACTGCATGCCCTTTAGTCCTTCACTCTCACTTTCCTCATCCACAAATCTTTCATCTTCGCTCAAATTAATGGGGAAATCGTCGCTTTCGCGGTCCGAATCGCTCTCGCTGCTGGTGGCCATGATTGTAAACAATGTGGAGATGTGAGGAGCTCCACAACCTGTAACGTCACGCTACTTCCGGTACAGGCAAGGCTTTTTTATCAGCGACCAAAAGTTGCGAACTTTATCGTCGATGTTCTCTACTAAATCCTTTCAGCAAAAATATGGCAATATCGCGAAATGATCAAGTATGACACATAGAATAGACCTGCTATCCCCGTTTAAATAAGAAAATCACATTTCAGTAGGCCTTTAATAAACTCTAGCAGCAACAATCTATTTGAATGATTAATTGATTTGAAAAGAAAACTATAATTTAGATTTTTCCAAATAATGTGTGCATTGCCCAGTTGTTGTATTTTGTTTACTTACACTTCCAAGTCTCAATGGCAAGTATGCATTTTGTCTAAAGGGTGGCTTCCTCCCACCTCCAAAGACATGCACCTGGGGATAAATTGATTGGCAACACTAAATTGGCCATAGTGTGTGAATGTGAGTGTGAATGTTGTCTGTCTATCTGTGTTGGCCCTGTGATGAGGTGGCGACTTGTCCAGGGTGTACCCCGCCTTCCGCCCGATTGTAGCTGAGATAGGCTTCAGCGAACCCCCGCGACCCCAAAAGGGACAAGCGGTAGAAAATGGATGGATGGATGGGTGGTATTAGCCAAATGTGCCACTCTTGCTCTTTGTTGAGCTATGCAAAGTGCTTGCCTGTGAGTATCATACTTTTTACACATTCATATAATTCTACTGTGTGTTTTAGTTGTTTGGTAGTGTTGAAATCGCCCTATAAAATCCCCAATGCTAATTTGTAGCACGCTATGGCAAATTCTATGTAAATTGGCATTGAGCGAGCACATTTGTCTTAATGCATTTCTTTTAAACGCTGAGTAGTCACAGATAAGTTATTTTGTATCTCATGTAAGTCAAATAAACATACAATGTATCAGAAAGTTGTCACTTTTTCCACATTTTGTAATGTTGTTAAAGACTTATTGCAAAATGAAACAAATTAATTTTTGTCCTTTTTTCATTATTTATTATTAATCAGTCAAACAAAATAATACATAATAATAATAATACAATTCCAATTCCAAAAACATTTAGAATAGCATTCAAAAGAGCAATTGAGAGGACACACAAACATGACACAAAACAATACAAAAGTAGTCAAACAAAAATGAATAATATCAGCAACAGTATCAATATTAATAAGAATTCCGACATAGGAGTGATTAGAAATCCCTCATTTACAATATCATCCCAGCCATTTATAAAAAATAAAATCAAAATATTAAAAACATTAACAATAGTGTCATAGTGGCTTACACTTGCATCGCATCTCATAAGCTTGACAACACATTGTGTCCAATATTTTCCACAAAGATAAAATAAGTCATATTTAAGGTTCATTTAATAGTTAAAACAAATTCAAATTGTGGGTCCCATATTCCAATATATGACTCATTATTATCTAAACTAAATGCAGTTTTTCAGTTTTTCCTTAAAATTCTACACAAAATACCCCTTAATGACCATGACCTTAATGTTTAGTTGTTTTTTTTTTTTTTTATATATATACAAATTCATTAAAAAACACATAAGTGTTCACAGCCTTTGCTCATTACTTTATTGATGCACCTTTAGCAGCAATTACAGCCTCAAGTATTTTTTAATATGATGCCACAAGCTTGGCACACCTATCTTTGGGCAGTTACGCCCATTCTTCTTTGCAGCAACTTTCAAGCTCCATCAAGTTGGATGGGAAGCTTTGGTTTTCATCCAGGATTGTTTCGTAAACAAAATTGAACTTTTACGGCTGTTGTGTGACCCTATACTTGCATAACAAATGTATGTAATTAATGTGGAGCTGTTGTGTTATTTTAAACGTGGTGGTATTTGCCATGTATGAATGTGTGTACTGTATTCCTTTTTGCCTACATTTTTGTGCATGAATCAAAGCATTGTGACATGTAGAACCCTGGGAAAAATAGCGGCTGCTATTGCAAACTAACAAACATTTGAGCAAAACTGTAATTGAGGCTTCCATAATTATGGGATTTGTTGTGAAAGGCCACCTGCAGTGCATGCCTTTATAAGGGTTTTTGATTGATTGGTTGAAGCTTTTATTAGCAGATTGTGAGGGAAAAACCCAAAACCAGTGAAGTTAGCACGTTGTGTAAATCGTAAATAAAAACGGAATACAATGATTTGTAAATCCTTTTTAACCGGTATTCAATTGAATAGAAAGCAAAGACAAGATACTTAACGTTCAAACTGGTAAACTTAGTTATTTTTTGCAAATATTAGCTCATTTTATGGGGCGGCATGGCGTAGTGGGTTGAGCGCCCGTGTCAGAAACCTGAGGGTTGCAGGTTCGCTCCCCGCCTCTTACCATGCCGTTGTGTCCTTGGGCAGGACACTTCACCCTTGCCCCCGGTGCCGCTCACACCGGTGAATGAATGTTGAATGAATGATAGGTGGTGGTCGGAGGGGCCGTAGGCGCAAATTGGCAGCCACGCTTCCGTCAGTCTACCCCAGGGCAGCTGTGGCTATGAAAGTAGCTTACCACCACCAGGTGTGAATGACTGATGGGTTTTTAACATGTAAAGCGACTTTGGGTACTTAGAAAAGCGCTATATAAATCCCAGGTATTATTATTATTATTATTATTTGGAATTTGATGCCTGCAACATGTTTCAAAAAAGTTGGCACAAGTGGCAAAAAAGACTGACAACGTTGAGGAATGCTCATCAAACACTTATTTGGGACATCCCACAGGTGAACAGGCTATTGGGAACAGGTGGGTCCCATGATTGGGTTTAAAAGCAGCTTCCATAACCTGCTCAGTCATTCACAAACAAGGATGGGGCGAGGTTCACCACTTTGTTTCACAAATGCGTGAGCAAATTGTCAAACAGTTTAGGAACAACATTTCTCAATTTAATAATATTATATCATCGAAAGGTTCAGAGAATCTGGAGAAATCACTGCACGTGTGCGCGGCAAGGCCGAAAACCAACTTTGACTGCCCGTGACCTTCGAGCCCTCAGACGGTACTGCATCAAAAACCGATATCAATGTGTAAAGGATATCACCACATGGGCTCCGGAACACTTCAGAAAACCACTGTTAGTAACTACATTAGGTCGCTACATCTGTAAGTGCAAGTTAAATGTCGACTATGCAAAGCGAAAGCCATTTATCTACAACACCCAGAAACGCTGCCGCCGGAGCTCATCTAAGATGGACTGATGCAAAGTGGAAAAGTGTTCTGTGGTCTGATGAGTCCACATTTCAAATTGTTTTTGGAAACTGTGGATGCCGTGTCCTCCAGACCAAAGAGGAAAAGAACCATCCAGATTGTTATAGGCGCAAAGTTGAAAAGGATTCAAGAATCATTGTATTCTGTTTTTATTTACGATTTACATAAGGTACCAACTTCACTGGTTTTGGGTTTTGTATCTTAATCGGTACAGTTTACACAGTTCAGTACATATTCCGTACAATTGACCACGAAACGGCAGCACCCAAATAGGTTTTGCAGCTTGTTTATTATCCATTCATGGTACAAATACATACTATAAGTTAATAATTAAAACCTGACTCATCTTAAACATTTTGAAATGTAGGTCACAACTTTGTAGGATATTTACAGAAAGCAGTGAACGATAGAAGCTCAGAAAGCACAAGAAAAAGTATATACAATTATTTAGTGGTGGTGTTAGGTAAACATTGTAGCCACCTGGAGGTGCTTTTTTTTTAGAATTAGGATGCACTTTCTTTTACACCTGTTAGGAGTGCATTCCATAATGATGTGGCATTGAAGGAGAATGAGTTAGGACCCTTGTTCGATCAGAATCTGGGTTTGATGTGGTTTGTGGAGCTCACCCTAGTGTTGTGGCTATGGTGGAAGTATTAGTCGTAGTTTCACATGCAATGTTCATAATAACGCCGTGATAAAATAACGCTGTTACTTTTACTAGTCACGAGTAATCTAATTAATTACTTGTAGGTCTGTTACAACACAGGCAGCGATAGCTTAATGCAGGGGTCCCCAAACTACGGCCCACGGGCCGGATCCGGCCCACCAGCATCCAAAATCCGGCCCACAGGAAGTCCCAAGTTAAAAAAAAAAAAAAAAGTTTTATTTTTTAAAAAAACATTTCCTTTCTAATCCATTTTATACCGCTTGTTACTCTTGGTGTCTCCTAGTCGCTCAGGCAAATCATATTGTCTAAAAATTAATTTTCCCATCGATATCGTGACAATGTTAAATGTTGATGAACATCAATGTTGATTGATGTTAAATGACAAAACAGATTATAAAGACAATGTATATATATATATATATATATATATATATATATATATATATATATATATATATATATATATATATATACAGCCTGGCCCTCGGCCAAATTTTTCTAACCCAATGCGAGCCCCGAGTCAAAAAGTTTGGGGTCCCCTGGCTTAATGTAACGTGGCACGCTACTTTTGATGTGGTTTTATGTCGACAACAATGCAGGAAATATATTTTTACCCGTGAAAGCAACAAGCAGCGCCCCACTAAAATTAACTTGATATCAAACAGGAAGAGGCAACATCACACTGTGACACAGCAGACAACAACATACGCAGTCGTGCACAATGGGAATAATGAACAACTAATCATGATGGAAGTGACAAACTTGCCATCCAAATAATACCCGGTTTGTTGACAAGAAGATATGACAGCCATCGAAACACATTCACTCTCTTTATCAAGCAGAGGTAACACAATCCGGTGAAAAGGTCCAAAAGAGCTGGCGTCAAAGCTGACAAAGTGCGATCTAAATGCTGAAGCTAAAAAACACGGCTGCGTTGAAACACACTGTGCTTTTATATTAAACATCTCAAATGCATATGCCAGATATATTTAAAAATTTTTTAAATTTTTTTAAGAAACGTATAAATTACTTATTCCTAAAGTAATTAATTACATTTATTAAAAAGTAATTCCGTTAGTAATTCAATACATTTTTTGGTGAAGTAATGAGTAACTATAATTAACTACTACAGAATACTGTTGACATGTACATCGGTGTAAAGGCAGCTGTAGTGAATTTTGATTACAAGGCTCAGTCCAAGTTGTCGTCCACCCTGTGCTAGCCCACTCTAGTGATGTGGGTATAGCAATAAGGTGGGATCTTGGGTGGAGGTCGAGAAGTGGCCTTGTTTTAGGATGTTTGTAGTCTTGATTTAAGGGTTTTTTGGGGTGCTGCATAATTAAAAAGGGTTGGATGAGAGTTCCCGCTAGGGTCCTCATGGTGTTTTGGTTGACCGGAGAGGAAATCTTGTCCGTTGGTTGACCTTTTTAATTACCTTGGATGCCATTTTTTTTGCTTGATGGGCACATGGCCAAGATGGGCATGAAGTCAGAGAAAACAAGAGCCAACATCCTCTTTGAAGATCGAATGACTTGTGATGTATCACCAGCCTTCCTCACTTCTAATGGCCTTGCCTTTATCCCTCTGTGTGGGTCGCAAGTGATAAATTTCGGCCCACTAAAGCTTTGGTGTCACACTGCCGCCTGATTCATGCGTATACGGAAGCGTCACTTCCACTGGAATGCTGTGGGGCTTTTCCAAAACAACTTGCTAAATCGAAAAGGAACAAAGACCATTCACCATTGATATGGAGTGCCTGATTCATTCATTTTAGCCTTGATGCCAGCCACGGCTTACTACCATACGTCCACCCCCAGCGAGCACCATAACAACCTCTACAGACAATAGTGCGCCGAATCATTCAGCGAGGCGGCGGCCGAGGAGGTTTCCGGTGTGTGTCAGAGGGAGTGGAATCCTGCCTCGGTTCTCACTTTGTTTGCAAGCCATCAATCAAGGAGGACAGAGGACCAGTCCAGCTACAAATGTTTACCACTCGACACTTTACAATGTTTGGGAAAACTGCATCAAAGATGGGGAGCGGGACGGGGTGTAAGGAACAATCAAACAAAGGACAGAAGAAGGGGGTGTGACCCGGTAAACATTCCCATGAGTGTCATCTGTTGACGCTGTCCCGCGTGTAAAGGCGCTGCAGGTCTTCCATCTGATGGAGGCAACCTGTCGTCACTTCACGGTTCCTCTTATCTGAAGAGCACAGCCTGGCTTGGAGGGCTTTACAAAGCTTTTAAAAAGAAAACCTATATCCTTTCTTTAGAATGGTGAAAGTGACAGCATGATTACCCCCCAGCCCCCTCTTCTTTCTCGCTATTAAACCTCATCCTGAACAAACAAGGGGAAGGCCCTTTATGAAGATGGAGAGGGTTGCAGAAGGAGGAGCCATTCAGCCTGCGAGGGGCCTGTCTTTGTTTTTGTGGTTCAGGGGGTCTTCTCAAAGGATTCTCTGATAGTTGGGGGGACTTGTTTTGTCTCTTCTTGGCTAAACAGAGATGTAACCTAAATTGATCATGTTGTATTCAGCAATGATCCTCCATTTTACAAGTGAAATCAAGTTGGTGCAGAATGACATGTTGTGCACCCTCACGCCTCGAACCCTTAAATTCCATGAATGTTAAATAGGAGACAAATTATCTTGCATTGTAGGTCATTGTGCCAGGCAGTGGAGGTGCCACCGTTCGATGCTGTCAAAAGAAGGCCCTGTCTAATGGTGACGGGCTGCTGCAGGTCTGTTGACTGCTTGTCAGATTTAGGGTGACATGCTGGTGGAACCGCAGCTTCCTGAGAGTGCGAATAAGAAGAACGTTTGATCCCTGGCCCAGTGGCGTGCTGTGTGAGCGTCACGCTCAGGTTGCATGCTGGGACTTCAGCTAAATACTGTATTTTCCGGACCGGCATATAAGCGGAACCCACTACATTTCAGAAGAAAAAATATTTTTCCATATATAAGTCGCAGATGTATACGTTGTGAAATTAGTTATTTATACAGAAATATTTTATAAATGTTTATTTATATACCTTAATTGTTTCCAAACAGCGCCTGTAACAAGACAGTAAAACGGCTGATCAAACAAAACAGAAGTCATTGTCATTGACCCACTAGCTGCAGAAGCTAGCTCTCCAATCAGCTAAACAGACTCAATAACTCCACGGTGACATTTTGGTAAATTTAGGGAGGAATTTTTTAAACTAAAACAATTGAAAAATAATTCCATTGTAAGCTAATAAAAATAACGCAAACGTGTTAGCATATTAGCTAATGCTAACGACACTATAGCTTCATTAGCTCGTACAAATATACATAAAAATGCTCCTACAGGCATCACACATGGGACGCTTTAATAAATAAGATTTGTTTTAGTTATATTGTAAAACTTACAAACGTTGCTTGGAGTGATAATGAAGAATCCATACAGGTAGTAAAGCTATGGGCAGCTAAAGGACAGGACGGTACTTCTACTTCGGGTTCAGGGCTTTAAACAGCAGGAAACACTTGTAAACATTCACCCAGCAGCACCTGCAGTGGGCAAACACGTCCAAAGGATGGCACCACAGCACAAACAATAACACACCATTAAAATTTATTTGCATGTGTTTAATAACAACTATTTGCTTTATGGCCGTCAGGGAGGAAAAATCCATAAAATAGCCGCAATGTTTTGGTCAAAGCGTAGGAAAAAAGTAACAGTCCGGAATTTGTGATGGATGGGGTGCAAATTTGAATGCCACAGTTTTGATCCATCCACAAAAATGTTATTGTGCATGGCCTCAGAATCAACGATACAAGTGTTTTATTGGACTTTGTTTTTTTGTGTGTGAGACATTGCTACAGAAGACAATACACCGTGTCCTGGCTGCTCAGTATAATATGGTTAAAGCAACAGAAAGTCCCTCTCTGTTCAGAATGCATCTATCCTTTTCCTATACTGCTTGTCCTCATTGTGGGTCACGGGAAAGCTGGAGCCTATCCCAGCTAATTTGGCAGGGTAGACCTGTCAAATTCATTTTTAAAGAGGGCCACATTGCTGTTAGGGCTTCCCTCAGATGGCCGTTTGTAACAGCAAATAAAATATGACATTGTCTCTGCATTTGATTCGTTTTTTTATGCTCACTTTTAATATATATATATATATATATATATATATATATATATATATATATATATATGTATATATATATATATATATATATATATATATATATATATATATATATATATATATATATATATATATATATATATATATATATATATATATATATATATATATATATATATATATATATATATATATATATATACTAGTTTAAAGTGCTTTTCCTTCAAAAATAAGGACATTTCAATGTGACCCCAAACTTTTGAACGGTAGTCTATATACTGTGTCACATTGAAATGTCCTTATTTTTGAAGGATATATATATATATATATACAGGTAAAAGCCAGTACATTAGAATATTTTGAAAAACTTGATTTATTTCGGTAATTGCATTCAAAAGGTGTAACTTGTACATTATATTTATTCATTGCACACAGACTGATGCATTCAAATGTTTATTTCATTTAATTTTGATGATTTGAAGTGGCAACAAATGAAAATCCAAAATTCCGTGTGTCACAAAATTAGAATATTACTTAAGGCTAATACAAAAAAGGAATTTTTAGAAATGTTGGCCAACTGAAAAGTATGAAAATGAAAAATATGAGCATGTACAATACTCAATACTTGGTTGGAGCTCCTTTTGCCTCAATTACTGCGTTAATGCGGCGTGGCATGGAGTCGATGAGTTTCTGGCACTGCTCAGGTGTTATGAGAGCCCAGGTTGCTCTGATAGTGGTCTTCAACTCTTCTGCGTTTTTGGGTCTGGCATTCTGCATCTTCCTTTTCACAATACCCCACAGATTTTCTATGGGGCTAAGGTCAGGGGAGTTGGCGGGCCAATTTAGAACAGAAATACCATGGTCCGTAAACCAGGCACGGGTAGATTTTGCGCTGTGTGCAGGCGCCAAGTCCTGTTGGAACTTGAAATCTCCATCTCCATAGAGCAGGTCAGCGCAGGAAGCATGAAGTGCTCTAAAACTTGCTGGTAGACGGCTGCGTTGACCCTGGAAAAAAGAGCTGGACTGCTGCTGAGTGGTCCAAAGTCATGTTTTCTGATGAAAGCAAATTTTGCATTTCCTTTGGAAATCGAGGTCCCAGAGTCTGGAGGAAGACAGGAGAGGCACAGGATCCACGTTGCCTGAAGTCTAGTGTAAAGTTTCCACCATCAGTGATGGTTTGGGGTGCCATGTCATCTGCTGGTGTCGGTCCACTCTGTTTCCTGAGATCCAGGGTCAACGCAGCCGTCTACCAGCAAGTTTTAGAGCACTTCATGCTTCCTGCTGCTGACCTGCTCTATGGAGATGGAGATTTCAAGTTCCAACAGGACTTGGCGCCTGCACACAGCGCAAAATCTACCCGTGCCTGGTTTACGGACCATGGTATTTCTGTTCTAAATTGGCCCGCCAACTCCCCTGACCTTAGCCCCATAGAAAATCTGTGGGGTATTGTGAAAAGGAAGATGCAGAATGCCAGACCCAAAAACGCAGAAGAGTTGAAGGCCACTATCAGAGCAACCTGGGCTCTCATAACACCTGAGCAGTGCCAGAAACTCATCGACTCCATGCCACGCCGCATTAACGCAGTAATTGAGGCAAAAGGAGCTCCAACCAAGTATTGAGTATTGTACATGCTCATATTTTTCATTTTCATACTTTTCAGTTGGCCAACATTTCTAAAAATCCCTTTTTTGTATTAGCCTTAAGTAATATTCTAATTTTGTGACACACAGAATTTTGGATTTTCATTTGTTGCCACTTCAAATCATCAAAATTAAATGAAATAAACATTTGAATGCATCAGTCTGTGTGCAATGAATAAATATAATGTACAAGTTACACCTTTTGAATGCAATTACTGAAATAAATCAAGTTTTTCAAGATATTCTAATTTACTGGCTTTTACCTGTATATATATATATATATATATATATATATATATATCCTTCAAAAATAAGGACATTTCAATGTGACACAGTATATAGACTACCGTTCAAAAGTTTGGGGTCACATTGAAATGTCCTTATTTTTGAAGGAAAAGCACTTTAAACTAGTCTTAACTTTAAAGAAATACACTCTATACATTGCTAATGTGGTAAATTACTATTCTAGCTGCAAATATCTGTTTTTTGGTGCAATATCTACATAGATGTAGAGGCCCATTTCCAGCAACTATCACTCCAGTGTTCTAATGGTACAATGTGTTTGCTCATTGGCTCAGAAGGCTAATTGATGATTAGAAAACCCTTGTGCAATCATGTTCACACATCTGAAAACAGTTTAGCTAGTTACAGAAGCTACAAAACTGACCTTCCTTTGAGCAGATTGAGTTTCTGGAGCATCACATTTGTGGGGTCAATTAAACGCTCAAAACGGCCAGAAAAAGAGAACTATCATCTGAAACTCGACAGTCTATTCTTGTTCTTAGAAATTAAGGCTATTCCACAAAATTGTTTGGGTGACCCCAAACTTTTGAACGGTAGTGTATATATATATATATATATATATATATATATATAAGTGTTTTTTTTTTTTTCACGCCATTGTTTTTTTTATGTGAAAAAAAACTAGCACACTGTCAAAAACAACCTAAGATTTTAGGGTAAAACAGTTGCTAGAATTCAGATGCAAAAAAACAGTGGTACCATTTTTCCATTTACAGTAAGACACTGTAAAAAAATATGAAATAAACACCTTAGATTTTACGGTAAAAAAAACATACATTACAGAGAGTGTTTGGGTGTGTGTGTGTGTGTGTGTTTTGTCTCGTCTTGTCTTGTCTCATAGTAACAGTGGTACTATTGTATTGTTGGTGTACAGGAGCTTTTCTGGTTTTTGTTTGTATAGTATTGTTCTTGTATTATATTGTTTATGTTAGATGTGGAATGAGTGAGAGGGGTTGGGATATATAAGCATCTGCTTCATCCAACCCCTTTTCAAGCCTTGCATAAATGTCTCTGCCAAAATGTAAAAAAAATGTGTGTTGTTGTATTGTGCAGGTTTGAAATAAATACTTCAATTCAATTCAATTCAGAAGTGGGCACTGAACCTAGAACCTTCAAGTTCCTGGCACGGACGCTCTCCCAACCGAGCAATGCCGCCTCATGTATTATATGCATAGTTTTTTTTTTACAACACATTACTGTAAATTGAAAAACTACCACAGTTTTTTTATTTTGTTATTTTGGCAACTGAGGTGCCAGTTGTATTACCATGAAAAACGGTAGTACTGTTTTTCCATTTACAGTAATATGCCGCAAAAACAACAATTGTAGATTTTACAGTAAAAAATTGGCAGCTCAATTGACATAATTTTACCGTGAATAAACAGTGGTAGAGTTTTAAACAGCAGTTCAGAGTACCCGCCCTTTTTGGAGTCCCTTAGAGAGAGTGCTCCTTCTGGTGATTCCCTTGTTCTACCGGGAGACTTCAATGCTCACGTTGGCAATGACAGTGAGACCTGGAGAGGTGTAATAGGGAGAAATGGCCGCCCTGATCTGAAGCAGAGTGGTGTTTTGTTATTGGACTTTTGTGCTCCCTGCTTTTTGCGGATAATGTGGTCCTGCTGGCTTCATCTGACCAGGATCTTCAGCTCTAAAAAAAATCAGCACTTAGAGGTCCGAGTCCATGGTTCTCGCCCGTAATAGGGTTGGGTAGGAGATCCTGCCCCAAGTGGAGGAGTTCAAGTACCTCGGGGTCTTGTTCACGAGTGAGGGAAGAGTGGATTGTGAGATCGACAGGCAGATCAGTGCAGCATCTACAGTGATGTGGACCCTGTATTGGCCCGTTGTGGTGAGGAAGGAGCTAAGCCAAAAGGCAAACGGTCGATCTACGTTTCCATCCTCACCTATAGTCATGAGCTTTGGGTTATGACCAAAAAGATAAGATCACGGGTACAAGCTGTCACGGCCCGGGCGCGTCAGTCCGGCAGCAGCAAGCAGCTGCAATCAATCACCAGCAATCAACGCACCTGTTGCTGATCAGGGCACCTTCCTTCATAAGCCTGCACAACCTGCTATCCCGCGCCAGAACGTAGCTACCTGTCCTGTACAGTAAGCCGTATATCATACTCTATGCAAACCTGCCCTCTCTGTGTTTTCTCCCCCGTCGTGTTTATGGTCTTGTGTCCTCCTTGTCGTTCCAACAGCAGACCTCCGTTCCCGCGTGACAAGCTGTGTGTCTCATCTGCCCTTGTTCCCTCTGCTTCCCTGACTGCCTCTTGGATCTCGACCTCCTGCCTGCTCACGGACCTCCGAGCTTGTCTTGTCCCCCCCTTGGACTTCCGCACCTCTCACTCAACAGTCACACTCAACAGTTAACTCACACACATACTCGCACTTGGATTTTGTCACATTCCATTCCCTTGTGTAATTATATATATATATATATATATATATATATATATATATATATATATATATATATATATATATATATATATATATATATATATATATATATATATATATATATATATATATATATATATATAGCTTAATACTACGTCCCTGTTGTCTGTGCCGTCTCAACCTCCTTTACACACAACACAAGCGACCGAAATGAGTTTCCTCTGTCGGGTGGCAAGGCTCTCCCTTAGAGATAGGGTGAGGGGGGTGACCGATGTTATGACTTGTGGCAGTGCGTGCATGGGGGGGTTGAGGTGATCGGCTGGTTCTCAGTGGGCAGTGGGTGCTGGGGCTTGATAGCTGCCCGGCCGACTTGTGTATGGATTTGTTAGTTTATAAATGTGTATGTATGTATGTATGTGTGTGTGTGTGTGTGTGTGTGTGTGTGTGTGTGTGTGTATACGTATGTATGGATGGATGTAGGTATGTCAATGTCTGTATATACATATTTCTGGGGCTACTCTCGGGGCCTGCTTGTCCGGCGGGGGTCGGCGCCTCAGACTACTGCGGCCGGGTTGCCTGTTTGGGGCCCCTGGGTCCCATCGACCACCCCTTCCGGATGCCCGTCTCAATTTGGGCCTGTTGGGTCTAGTCCCCGCATCTATCGTGGCAGCTTGGTGCACTGCAAAGTATTCCGCAGTGCTGCAAGTTGGCCAGCTGCTGGGGTAGTGACCTTGTGTGTCAGCATGTCTGTGATCTTTTTTAATTTTTTTTTTTTCTATTTTATTTTCTATTTTTTTAATCATTGTTATCATTATTATTATTTTATTTTAATTTTTTATTTTATAGTGGGTGGAGCAACTGGGAGGAGTCTCTTGTTGGGTTAGCGATGCTACTGTACTGAACAAATATTTAGGATTGTTTTTATTGAGGCAGATGAGAGTGGAGTAGTGGTTAGCTTTAGCTAAAGTAAGCGTGAGTTTATAAACTATTAAACTATCACTCCATGCTTGATGGAAAACCTCAAGTTTAGTCGCACGCCATTTGCGTTCAGGCTTTCTACATCTAAATCTGTACAGCCGATATCGGCTGTACAGATTTATCATATTTATCATATTGTTGATGTAGATGCCCATATGGGCATCTATATCAACAATATGATTTGCCTGAGTAGCTAGACAGGACAAAAAACAAACAAAAAAAAAGAGATAGTGTGAGAACCTCTGTCATTTGGGAGGAGCTCAGAGTAAAGCTGCTGCTCCTCCATATCGAGAGGAGCCAGATGAGGTGGTTCGGGCATCTGGGGAGGTGTTTAGGGCACGTCCGACTGGTAGGAGACCACGGGAAAGATCCAGGACATGTTAGGGAGAATATGTCTCCCAACTGGCCTGGGAACGCCTCGGGATCCCCCGGTAGGAGCTGGACAAAGCGGCGGAGGAAAGGGCCTAGGCTGCTGCCCCCGCGACCCAACTTTGAAAAAGCCAAAGAAGATGGATGGATGAATGGAAAACTTGAATAGCTCACAAAATAATAATGAATCAAAATTTGTTTTTAAATGCTTACACCAAGAAGCCCCGCCCTATCTTTTTGAGCTGCTGCAGCCTTATTGTCCCAGTCCTCCCTGAGGTCTTCAGACCAGCTCCTCCTGGCTGTCCCAAAAACTAGGCTAAAAACTAAAAGAGATAGAGCTTTCTCAGTGACAGGGTCCAGACTGTGGAACAACCTCCCACTATCTATTAGAGCCTCCCAGTCTCTGAGCCAATTTAAATCTGGGCTAAAAACATATTTTTACTCCCAGGCGTTCAAATCCAGTTAGGCAGGATATCTTGGTTGTTTCTTAAAGTTAAAGTTAAAGTACCAATGATTGTGACACACACACTAAGTGTGGTGAAATTTGTCCTCTGCACTTGACCCATCCCCTTGTTCACCTCTGGGAGGTGAGGGGAGTAGTGAGCAGCAGCGGTGGCCGCGCCCGGGAATAATTTTTGGTGATTTAACCCCCAATTCCAACCCTTGATGCTAAGTGCCAAGCAGGGAGGTAATGGGTCCCATTTTTTATAGTCTTTGGTATGACTCGGCCGGGGTTTGAACTCACGACCTACCGATCTCAGGGCGGACACTTTAACCACTAGGCCACTATTTCTTGTTGTATCCTTTTTTATTTTTTGTATTACATTTTAGTATTTTAGGTGATATATTCTGCAATTCTTTTAAGGTATATTTTACTAATGTATTTTATTCATCCTTTTGTGTTACCATGTACCCCTTTTTTGTTGTTGTTGCAAATTTTTTCTTATGTCTGTACAGCACTTTGGCCAACTGGGGTTGTTTTTAAATGTGCTTTATAAATAAATAAACGGAACTGAAACTAAAAATTAATGTGCTTGACCTTTTTAAGGCTCCAGTTACTTCACATCAAATATTCCATATATATATATATATATATATATATATATATATATATATATATATATATATATATATATATATATATATATATATATATATATATATATATATATATATATATATATATATATATATATATATATATATATATATATATATATATATATATATATATATATATATATGTATCAGTAACATGCAGTCAGGGGAGGCAGGTGAGGCGGGGCCTCACGTGACATCATGGAAAGAAAAAAAATGTAAAAACAAAAAAAATTAATTAAATTGTTATATGTATCCAGTGATTATACTATAAAGTTATTTTCCATTTAACTTCACCAGTTTTAGATTATTTTTATTCAAAATCGCTGAATTTTCACATTTGCCGTTCAAATACTGAGAAGAGACTTGCGGTGATCAGCAGCCAGATGAGCCTCACCATGGATTGCGCAATGACTCGGCTAACTGCTGGCCTGCTGTGCAGTGAGACCGTATTGCTATATGAATTATATTATACATTTCCATAGTTTAGTTAGCTGAGGTATATAATGTACAGTGTATTTTGTCAACAACTGTATGTGTGTAACGTATTTCTTGTGCTGAGCAATCATAAAACGGCTGCGAAAACACACTGGCTGAGGCTCGCAGTAATCCCGCCTCCTGGTGGTGTTGTGCCAGATAATGCACCCCCGCCGTAGAATGCACCCCCTGACGGGAGTGTTATATCAGCTAAAGCCCACACTTAAACTTTCCACATGCAAGATTGAATCTATTTAAAAAAGTTATTTAATAAGAAACCAAAAAGTGCAAAAACAATAATTTTCGTGTTGGAGGAGTTGTGAATGACTGCTGGGCCACAACATTAAGTACACCTGTAGACTGCAGCACGGATTTCATATTTCAGTCATTCACAACTCCTCCAACACGAACATTATTGTTTTTGCACTTTTTAGCTTCTTATTAAATAACTTTTTTAAATAGATTCAATCTTTGCACGTGGAAAGTTTAATTGTGGGCTTTAGTTGATATAACACTCCCGTCAGGGGGTGCATTCTACGGCGGGGGTGCATTATCCAGCACAACAGCGGCGCATGGACTTCATTTATAAGTAAAGGTAAGACCATAATAACGTTTTTTTTATTAAATGTGCTTTTTTGTGTGCTACAGTTTGTATGTGTAAAGTTAAAGTTAAGTTAAAGTACCAATGATTGTCACACACACACTAGGTGTAATGAAATTTGTCCTCTGCATTTGACCCATCCCTTTGTTCACCCCCTGGGAGGTGAGGGGAGCAGTGGGCAGCAGTGGGCAGCAGCGGCGCCGCGCCCGGGAATAATTTTTGGTGATTTAACCCCCAATTCAGACCCTTGATGCTGAGTGCCAAGCAGGGAAGAATGCTGGTATGAGCTTTTAAACACAACCCGTTAACTGCTGCCAATCAAATGGTGAATAAGATACTTATTGTTTGTAAATCTGACTGTGATGAAGTCAATAGAACCCTACAGGTTTAAAAAAAATATATGTATTGTGTTAGTTTTGAACATTTAAATATAAAAATGGGCCCCATGTGCTTTAATTTTTCAGTGTGGGTCCCTTAGTGGAAAAAATTTCAAATGATCAAAAGTGTCGATATTTTGATATGAGAATAGATATTAGTACACAAATATCTGGTATCGGCGGTATCGATATGTCAAACCTCAGTAACAGTTAACAGTACATTTCTCTGCATACCCCATGACGTCTAACACAAATACATCACCTGGCATTCACGCTGAGCCGTCAGAATGTAAAAAGGCTGTTAAGTAGTGACTTGCGGATCAATACTGAAATATACATTTTGCCAATACCAGATTTTGCTGCTCTAATATTGTTCCTCAAATCAAAATATCGATACTTTTGATACTTTAGTTATTTGAGATAATGTGTAAAAAACTAACTCAACTTGTGAATGAGGCAATGTGTCACTGTTGAATACTTTTGTTTACATGTTCAGGATATTCATGTTAACATGTTCATGTAACTGAATTGTGACTTACTTTTTATTCTAATACTAGTTCTTATTCATTCATTTATTTTAATGATTTTATTATGCTACTTATTTCTTTTTGTTATTGTTTGAAACACCATTTTTGTTTATTTTGTATGACTTTTGTCCTCTGCTTTCTCTGTTCTCTTAGCTTGACTATATTGTTATTCACGCCAGTAGAGTGGCGTGAATAACTATATAGAGTTTGAAATCAATACATATATATATAATTATGAAAATAAATAATTAATAATAATAAATACATAATTAATAATAAAATATATATAATAAATAATAATAAATACATAACTTATTATGTGAAATACACAACTTTTCAAACTTTGGCCGACACATTAGCTCAAAGTATCGTAACAGATGGGTATCGCCAACACCAGCCTGAAATGTGCTCGGTATCGGATCAGAAAAAAAATCAGTGGTATTGCACATCACTACTGTTAAGCATTCTCACATAGGACAGATGAACCACACATAATCAGCATGGTAGCATAACAATTATAAAACATTTTATTTATGTCCAAAAATACAGTGCTTCTCAATAACCTCATGAGGCTAAACAAATTGTGCCAAAGACAAAATAGATCACATCATCACATTTCCTTTAGGGTGAAAAAACATGTAAACATTATACTCTCAAGTAAAAATGTACAAAATGTATAAAAAAGTCAACTCGATTTGTGCCATTTTTCCACCAAGAAGTGTTTGAGGTATGCTACCAGGGTCTCCACACAGAGTCTGAGGTGACTGGGGGTGCACTGGGAGACACGTAATGGCTTCTTTGCGCACCTACAGGTGTGACAGCTGCACTGGGAACAAGAAAGGCAAAGTGTCCATTAGGGGTGGGAACCACCTGGAAGGTGCCGTGAAGCTTCATGTCTTCCGGGTTAAGGCCACGCATCTGCGAGCTGCTTTTACAAGCGACGTGAAGGGCGGGTGCGGCCGCGACCTGGGCTCCGGTCTGTCGGGGACCTGGCGGGCCTGCGTGAGGTGCGTAGCAGTTCACGCCGTTCATCTGGGACACGCAACCCGTCAGGTGGCTGAGGAGACGGTTCCTCACCTCTGAGTTGACCTCATCGCACGTGGACAGGAAGCGGGTGACCTCACCCATGCACTCGCTGAAACCGGTTCTGTATTTACCCAGGATGGACGGATCTGTGCTCACTGCAGTTGTGGGAAAAATAATCACGATTAGAAAGATACTGTAGAGATAGATAGAGAGAGAGATAGAGAGAGAGCGAGAGAGAGAGAGAGAGAGAGAGAGAGAGAGAGAGAGAGAGAGAGAGAGAGAGAGAGAGAGAGTAAGATATGATAAATAGATAGATGATAGATGGATACATAGATAGATAAGGGGAGAGGGAGGCACAGAAACAGAAATGAGAGATAGATATAAATAAATAAATAAATAGATAGAAATATATGACATATAGTATAGAAAGAAAGACAAAGAGAGAGGGAGGGAGAAAGATAAATATATGCTTGATAGATAGATAGAAAGATAAAGAGAGAGGGAGAGAATAAGAAAAATATATGATAGATAGAAAAATAAAGAAAGGGAGGCAGAAAGACAAATAGATAGATAGAGAAAGACAGAAAAATAAAGCGAGAGGGAGGGAGAAAGAGAAAGAGATGATAGATAGATACACAAAGGAGAGAGGAGGGATAGATGGAAATAAAGAGAAATATTTAATATATACATATAAATAAATGACGGATAGTTGTATAGAAAGAAAGACCAAAAAGGAGGGGGAAAGATGATAGATGTATACAAAGATAAAGATAGAGCGAGGGAAGAAGAGAAAGATACACTGTTAAAAAAAATTCTGTAAAAAAACGGTCATCTAATGGCAGCTACGGCTGCCAAACGAAAACCATAAAATTAAAGTAAAACATTGTAAACCAAATAATGATCAAAAACATTATATTTACAGAAATTTTCATGAAAGGTTTTGTGGAAAAATATCGTAATTTTACCGATTTTTACTCAATTATTAAGATCAACCACCTTTAATAAAGTGACGATGCAAACAGTTCTGCAGAAAAATACCTTTATTCTACAGAGTTTTTCCAAATTATCACGATCAAACACCTTTAATAAAGTGACAATGCTGGCCGTTCCACAGAAAAATACCATTATTTTACAGATTTTTTCTGAATTGTTAAGATCAACCACCTTTAATAAAGTGACGATGCAAACAGTTCTGCAGAAAAATACCTTTATTCTCCAGCATGGGTGTGAAACTCTGGCCCGCGGGCCAAATTTAGCCCGCCGTGTAATTTCACTTGGCCCTTGAGGCGATATCAAATTAACACTAAAGCTGGCCCGCCGATCCTCCTGGGAGTCTGCCTGCCTGCCTGCCTGCCTGCCTGCCTGCCTGCCAGCCAGCCAGCCAGCCAGCCAAGTGCTGGCCCGGTCACATAACATGTGCGGCTTCTGCACGCACACACATTAGAATGCAACGCATACTTCATCAACAGCGATACAGTTACACTGAGGGTAGCCGAATAAAAAACTTTAACACTGTTAGAAATATACGGCACACTGTGAATCCACACCAAACCAGAACCCTTTGCAGCACTAACTCTTTCGGGACGCTACAAGGTGTGTGTGTGTGTGGGGGGGAGGTTTGGTGATAGCGGGGGGTGTATTTTGTAGCGTCCCGGAAGAGTTAGTGCTGCAAAGGATTCTGGGTATTTGTTCTGTTGTGTTTATATTGTGTTACGGTGCGGATGTTCTCCCGAAATGTGTTTGTCATTCTTGTTTGGTGTGGATTCACAGTGTGGCGTATATTTATAACAGTGTTAAAGTTTTTTATACTGGCACCCTCAGTGTAACCTGTATCGCTGTTGAGGAAGTATGCGTTGCATTCGCTCGTGTGTGCTACAGAAGCGGCACATATCTTGTACTCGTAGAGTACGTTAAAGGTTAATTTGTTCAACCTTGGCTTCGTTCAGTTTTAAATTTTGGCCCACTCTGTATTTGAGTTTGACACCCGATTAGATTGTTAGTATGGACATAGACTTTTATACAACAAGCTACATATTTAATGAAAGATAATTACTGTAATTTTACATGAATTTGAAAGTAATTTAAGAAAACAGAAAATGCTATGTATAATTAATTCGGTATTTTCCTGTAAAAAAAATAGAAATATACATAGTTTGTCATTACTGGCATGTTACTTAAAATAACAGGCGGGTTGTTTATTTACAGATAATGTCTTCAATTCTACAGTTTAGTAAACTATTTAAAAAAAAAAAAGAAAAATTACAGTAGAAATTTAGAGTAAATTAACCATAAAAATAGGAATTTTTTTTTACAGTGTATGATAGATGAGAGAGAAAGAGATAGAAAGATAAAGAGAACGAGAGAGAGGGGAGGATATACAAGATAGAGGACTAGAGAGAGAGGAGGGATAGATAGATAGATAGATAGATAGATAGATAGATAGATAGATAGATAGATAGATAGATAGATAGATAGATAGATAGATAGATAGATAGATAGATAGATAGATAGATAGATAGATAGATAGATAGACAGATAGACAGATTATATTATATTAGATTACCTGTCATCTGAAGTCGCTGCAGGTTCCTGAGGTGTTTCACAGTCATCTCAAGAATATCTGCCTTCTCTAGTTTGGAGTGTCTGGAGCTCTAAACAAAAAGTATATTATATATATTTATATATATTTTTTTCTGTATAAAAATTGCATCTTCTTACATCTTTCTTGAGCGCGTCCAAAATGAGCGTCTTCAGGTGAGCCAAACTCTCATTGATTCTCGCGCGTCTTCGCTTCTCCATAATTGGCTTGGATGACTTGAATGAACAAAATTAAATGAAAATGAAAAATAGTGTCTTTAAATGGTATAAGAAAAACAAACACTCGATGAAAAAATGCTGAGATAAATTACCTTTCTGCTCACTGTCTGACTGCGTGGTGTCTCAGGCGTGGAGTTTCCACTCGGGGTGGCGGCAGCCACGGAGGAAGAAGTCCGTTCCAAAGTACCGGCTGGCATCTTCGCACTTACTAGTTCCACGGGACAAAAAAAAAAAGTCAAATTGACGTCCCGCCTTCTCCTGGCAAACCGCTGGTTCGCGGTTTTTTGGCTAACGTGACATTGATGGGGCAGCGCCTCTGCTCCTATTTATAGAGGCCGAGGAGCTGCACGCGAGCGGCTCGTGCGCAAACTGACCAATGGGCGCGCGGCTACTACATCCTGGTGGCAGCGGGCTCGTGCTACAAGACACATTAATGGCTGGAACGTGATGTTTTGTTTCCCCTACAATGGAAGTTACATTAATAACAGTGCTCTGATGGCTGTAGGGCTAATGTCCAAATGTTCCAAACACAGACCGAAACCAAAAACACACTCAAACAAGTAAATTAGAAAATTAAAAAATGCTGCAATGACCAAAAACAAATACAAAACACACACATAGCCCAGAAACAACTACATTAGGGAAATGCTGCAAGTTCACAAAACGAAACTGAATTTTTGGCAGGCTAGCCAATGACCATGACCAACATTAACATTAAACAAATCATTAAGTTTAAGAAGAAATACAAATGTTGTTGATAGGTACAACGAGGAGGAGGAAATATAAAACATATTAAAGGGGATCTATTAGGAAAAAAACAAACGTTCTTACCTATTATTGATACTAGAATCTGACAGGCCACCTCAGGTTCCACCCCACTCCGAGGAGAAATAATTTGAAGCGGCGTTTTTCAAACTGTGATACCAGTAAACTCCATCTAGTGGTACGTCAAAGAATTGCCCCAAACTACAGCTAGTGGGTTATTCCAAGTTTATTTTGAAAACATACATTTATATATATTATGAAGGGCCACATTAATTTATTTTTTGTCCTGTGAAATCATATTGTTCAGGGGTGTCCATTTGCGGCCCGCGGCCAATGTTTTACCGGCCCAAAGCACATAATTCTAAAAATATTAAAACATATTTTAAATAAAAGAGCAAATAGGTGAAATGCAATCAGAAAAAGTTGCATTGTTGAATCTAATAACACATTTTTTTTAAAAATAATTTATCAAAAAATAATAATGAATCAAAATCAACGTTGCTATGAATTATTGACTGATTTAGGGACAAAAAGGACATAAATACAACAAAATAAAAAAACATGAAAAATATGAAAATTATTTTAAAACAATACATATTAATTATATACTAATACTAATTATTATATTGATTGTTATTATGAATATACTAAACTAATTACATTGTATTTTATCTGAAGCTGATATAGAGATTTAAGTGTTGATTGTAAAAAAAAAAAAAAAAAAAAAAGCAAAAAAAAAAGCATGACCTTTTTGAGTGGGGCACTTTTGGATCCCCAAGAATTTTTTTGGAATTAAAAAATCCATTTTGCTATTAATTATTGACCTATTTAAGGATCCAATTACTTCACATCAAATATTCCACTTTGAAAATATTTTTGGGAAAAATACTGTATATTTTTGGCTCAAAAAATAGGATTTTGACAAAAAGCTCATAAAATGTAATATATATATATATATATATATATATATATATATATATATATATATATATATATATATATATATATATATATATATATATATATATATATATATATATATATATACATGTATATATATATATATATATATATATATATATATATATATATATATATATATATATATATATGTATATATATATATATATATATATATATATATATATATATATATATATATATATATATATATATATATATATATATATATATATATATATATATATATATATTTGAAGTTGATCGAACTTCAAATATGAAGTTGAATTAGAGATTCAAGCGTTTAATAAAAAATAAATAATATATGACTTATTTTTAACCTTTTTTAAGACTGAAACCCTTCTGGGTCCCTAGGACCTAACTTGAGGGAGGCCCGAAGGTTAAAAAAAAAAAAAAGTGTATATTGTATAGGTTTTGAAAATGAAATTATATCAAAATGGCCCCCGCGTGCTTTGATTTTTTCAGTGTGCGGCCCTCAGTGGAAAAAGTTTGGACACCCCTGATATTGTTGATGTAGATGCCTATATCTGCTATGCAGAGTTACTTTACAAAATAGAAGTGTGGGATACTTCTGACGTTGCCTTATTTGTATTTGACTTTATTAAATGGATTTAGGCCCTGTGATGAGGTGGCGACTTATCCAGTGTGTAACCCGCCTTCCGCCGATTGTAGCTGAGATAGGCTCCAGCGCCCCCCGTGACCCCGAAGGGAATAAGCGGTAGAAAATGGATGGATGGATAAATGGATTTAGACCCTGTGATGAGGTGGCAAGTTGTCCAGTGTGTAACCCGCCTTCCGCCCGTGTGCACCTGGGATAGGCTCCAGCACCGTAAGGGACAAGCGGTAGAAAATGGATAGATGGGCTTGGTAGGAAATGGATGGATGGGAAAATGGATTTATATTACTGTTTGAGGCCGCCAGGATGGGATAGAAAGACACAGCGAGGATAACAAGCACAACAATAACAACAACAACAACAACAACATCAGCAAATAATATATGTACAAATATGATACGGAAAGTGATAGTAAAGAAGCAATTAGTGAAGTAAATATTTGAAACACAGAAATGACAATGAACATTATTGCATTACAAATGGAGCAATTACATTTACCACTAGAAATAGCACCATTGATAATGGATAATAATAATAATTACCTCATATATCAACAATACATATATATATAATGAACACTTAAAAAAGAAAGCATATAAATGGAGGGTGAGAAAGAGAAGCCAACTATTTTAAACTTGTAGAGTGTTATAGTAACAATAGGTTAAGCTTCATCAGTATGCCGTGTTTTACGCAGTTTAACCTGGGGGAACAATGTTAATTGTTTGAAGGAAATGGATTGATGAAACTTGATTATATGTACGAGTGTATGTACGCATATGTGCTCATATATGTACTATATGTGTATATGTATGTTAGTACAGTAAATGTGTGTGTGGATATATGTACCTTGAGTGGTACTATATTTGTGTATGTGGGAGCGTATGTATGTATGAATGAATGTACGTATGTATGTATGTATATATGGGAGAATAATTATGTGTATGTGAGTATTATGCACTGGGTTACATGTAATTTAGATAATGGGGTTCACTTTTTAAATCGCTTTGAGTCACTAGAGAAAAGCACTATATAAATATAATTCACTTTACCATGTGTATTTGTATGTACAATATATGTGTCTTCCAGTATGTGTGGGAGCCAAAGTACGGCCCCAGCCACCCAGAGAGCTCAACCCAAAACAGCAGGCCGCCCCACCCAAGTCGGCTGCTGCAGGACCGCCCACGGGAACCACCCACCCTACTTGCAGGGACCCCAATGATGTACATGGAAAATCCAGCAACTTCCCTGGCTGATCCTTCTGAAGAGAAAATAAATAAAAATAAATAACGTTTTCAGACACGCCAATGTTCAGGATCAGTATAGTGATTATTGTTGACCGCGTCCAGTACAACCAACAATAATCACTATACTGATCCTGAACATCGGCGTGTCTGAAAACTCATGCACAGACTCATCCTATAGGTATTAAATTGGACTCCCTTTCGAACACATGATCCAATGAATCAAAAACCAACACAGAACGTTAAAACATGTGAAACAAAAACACACAGCTTGTGTGCTGAAATATGTGGACATTATAAAAAATGTCTTATAGAACCATACACAATTCAAAAGTACATTAATTTGTTTAACCCATTTACTATAGGCCTGATGGGTAATATGCAAAACATTCTCCACACTTGGACATGTTTGACACATTTTAGTTGCTTGAGGGACATCAGTAGAAAATTGATGGATGGCTAGATATTTCTGATGGATTACAAAACTTTAAGGAGGTCGTCAGGGAAGTACCAGTACACCTGAATAGACCTTACCGGGAAGGCTGAGGAGTGTGATCTGACGATAGTTGGAACACACCGTCCTGTTTTCCTTTTTAAGAGAGGAACCACAAACGGCCAATCCAGAGGTCCATGCGATGTAGGAGAGTCTTGTCAACCAAGACAGCCCCACAGTATCTGGGCGGATCACCGGGCAGATCTCATCCACCCCCCGGGCCTTGCCACCGAGGAGCTTTTTAACTACCTCTGCAACCTCAGCCCCAGAAATAGGAGAGCCCACCACAGATTCCGCAGGCACTGCTTCCTCATAGGAAGACATGTTGGTGGGATTGAGGAGGTCTTCGAAATATTCCCTCCACCGATCCAACACAGTGTTGACAGTGCACTGCTTCCCCTTCCTGAGGTGGTGGATGGTGGTCCAAAATCGCTTCGAAATCGTCCGGAAGTCGTTTTCCATGGCTAGAAAAAATGTAAACTTTACTTTGTGGAAATAAGTTAATCGCAGTCATGTGCCAAACCAAAGTCAACCAAAAGTGTGACTGCATTGTATTCTATAAACATGTTTGATGAAACGATGATGCATGGGTTTATTATTGTGAGTATTCATGGATGTAATTATATATGATATGTGTCCTGTAATTAAATAGTAAATTCTGCCATTTTTGTTGGTTATTATGCCTATGCATATTGTTGATAAAAAAATCTAATTATTACTATTGTGAAAAATTCAGGAATCACAAATCTGTTGTTTCTCTCAAATGCATCAAGTCTACGGCGCCCAAACCAGGGCAGGGAAAGATGTCTATCTGCCCTCTCAACGTCAGAAGCAGAAGATCCCTGAGGGCAGCAAATTTGTCGCTCTGAGGAGATGCTCGCAACAGCTGCATTGCACGGAAGTGGTTGCCTGGTCGAGGGCTGTTACAACCATGTTGTAGTGGTGGGTTGCAATCACGTGACCTGAGAGACATCCGGGCACTTCCGGGTTTTAGGCGATGGTCTAGAGCCCCATTAGGCTACTGTTTATTAACCTGCATCAGTGCAGATTTGGGCATATTTTGAAATGTTGAGAGGCAAATATATAAGCAATCATGAAAAAAATACTTAAAATGGAATGGAGGGGATTTATTAATCTAGTTTATCAATACTATTAAGGATATTTTCATGATAATGTTGTCATCCGTGTCAAATGAAGCACATGGCTTTCCTGCACAACTAAACTTTAAGTTTCTGTTATGAAAATCGACCAAAAATTATATATTGGATCAACAATTAAGATATTTATTACTATGACTTAATATGACGTTCGTTTATTTGCACAAGCAGGTATTCGTCTTAGTCTTTATATTTAGACATAGAAACCACAAAAGAATACAAACTAATAAAAGTTAAAGTTAAAAGTCCCAACAATAGTCACACACACAATAGGTGTGGTAAAATGATCATATGCATTTGACCCATCCCCATATTCTCCCCCTGGGAGGTGAGGGGAGCAGTGAGCAGCAGCGGTGGCCGCGCTCGGGTATCATTTTGGCGATTTAACCCCCAATTCCAACTCTTGATGCTGAGTTAAATGGCTGAGGCAATGGGTCCTATTTTTATAGTTTTTGGTATGACTCGGTTTGAACTCACGACCTCCCAGTCTCAGGGCAGACACTAACCATAAGGCCACCGAGCAGGTCTATGCGATCTATTGTCCTTTTCTTCGATTTATTTCTGCTATCAAACACTACTAATATGGTGGAGAATAAACTTGATTGAATCACATAAAGTCTCTCAAACAAATCAAATGTACAAACAAACATTTTACAAAGTGATTGCTGCAGAAATAAGTGGTCCGATTGTATTCCACAAGATGATAAAAGTGATATTTCTAAGAACCATTTCCTTCGACGCACTTTTGTTTTTTATCTGACTTTATTACCTTTGTAAACCACTGTTATATATTTTTGGTTGTGTCACTGTCCCAGAACAGAGTGACTGTGTGATAGTTGATGAGCCAAGAAGACGCCAACAAGGAATCGTCAAACAAAAACCTTTAATTGATTTAGCGAGCTTGTTTGCCAGAATAAACTTCTCCCAAATTCTAGTCGGCTGCAACAGGTCTTGGCTGAGATTTTCTAGCCAAAACACTAAAGATACCTCAGTGTCCGTACTCATAAGTAATTGGCTAACCCTGTCTTGTGGCACCTCCACTTGACAGCCTTCCGTAGTGCAGGGTATTGTACAATTTAGCCTGCAGAGGACATCTCGTTCTAAAATGTAAATGGGCATGTGTTCTGACCCCAGTATGGGTATTTAGAATTTTTGAACTTCATAGCAGAGATCAATAGGTGCCGTGGAGGGAATCAGCTTTTTTATGCCCTCGAACCCGATTGTCCGTACAATTCTGCCGAACATAGGGAGATGAGTAGCATCTTCAGGCTGGATACAGGTAAAAGCAGCACTGCTTTCAACCATTACTTTCAACGGTTGACCATTTATATTGTCACCCATATTATGGGATATGTCACTGCCAGCTGACACCGCCCCCTCTGAGTCTTCTGGGCACCCCTAGAATCTAGCTCCCGGGCCCCTGTAGGGGATCACCTTTCCCTGGGGAGGCTGTGGTCTAGCAAATCCTCCTCGGCAGCCTACTCTTCTGTTGACACTCCTTTCGGGTCTGTTACACTTGCGGCTGAAATGACCAAACCATCCACAGTTGTTACATTGGCCTGGTATCTGTGAGAATCCTGGCTTGGTGTATCCAATTCCTCCTCTTGCCCGTCCACGTCCTAGGCTGGTTACGTTATTCAGAACTGCCTGCTGCGGTGGGGCTGGCTGGATATGGACCTGATCCAACCCTGGTGGATAGGGTTGAGGTGGGTTTTGCATGACTATGGCTTGTTTCCTGTCCTTTTTTTTGTCCATCAGCCAAATTTGATTGAGCTTTCTGAACATCTCTTGGTCCTGTTCTCGCTGGGCATGTTCTTTTTTCCGATAAAGCTCAATCTGGTGCGCCACAAGAGCCGTGTAGACTCTCATTATCATACTTCTAAGCCAGACTACTTTGGCTAGTTTACTTCTCACTCTCACATAATGGCAGTCCTTCTTGTATTGATGTGGTTGTTTAGCACACATTATGGTATGACTATATGGCTATATTCTTACAAAGTTCCACAATCACGCAACTCTAATTGACTTCTTTTGACCATTTTGAGAAGAAAGCGCCTCTTCTTTCTTTACACGCATTGTTTTTTAGTTTGTTAACGTGATCATTTGACTTACTAGGCTTACCAAAACGTCCGTTCATTTCTCGTTTCTCTTCTTTATTGTTACCTATTTTTCCTTACTTGTTATAAACTTAAAGTATACTTCTCCCTTTTTATTTAAACCTAATAAAAATACATTTATGCACCATCGTTTGCCGAACACACACACACACCGACCAAACCCACACACAGGTCGATTATAGTTCGCCCCCACAGAGTACAGCAATGTCAAGAGGCCAAATCTGTCTGTCATGTGAGAAAATACTCAGCTTTTTTATTTGCCGGCTTGATATTGACAGTTGGTCCCAGACCGCTGCACAGCCGTGTGTTTTCCGTGGAGAAAAGGAGTAGCTTGAATCGTGACGGCAAATTGTTGTATATTGTTGGTCGTGAGATTTTCCCAGGACAGTGTGACTGTGTGATGGATGATGAGCCAAGAAGACGCCAATGAGGAATCGTCGAACAAAAACTTTTATTTAATTCAGCAAGCCTCAGACTGGAACTGCAGCTACCAGGAGAAGAGGATGGGCCTGATATTACTCTCTCGCTGTCTCCCAGGTCAACCATCCTTAAATACCTTTTACATATAGACATTTGCTCTAATTTACTAACAGGAACCTCTCGGAGGGATCTATTAAGTGTATGTGTGTTTTAAACAGCAAATTAAAATGTTTTTCAGTCGAAGAGAAGACTGATCTTCAAGAGGTTG
The DNA here is from genome assembly GCF_033978785.1 of Entelurus aequoreus. Taxonomy (NCBI): domain Eukaryota; kingdom Metazoa; phylum Chordata; class Actinopteri; order Syngnathiformes; family Syngnathidae; genus Entelurus; species Entelurus aequoreus. The sequence goes on along the minus strand of NC_084744.1, from coordinate 23,940,610 downwards.
CTGCAGACACCAAATATGTTGTTGAGGCAGCCCAGGGACTAAAGGATGTCGCAAATTATCAAAACATTTAGTGGATTTGCACGTTCCACACTGAAAACAACCCTGTCTTTGTCAGAGCCTGAACTAGCATCTTTAAGAGATGTCTTCCAGTGTCTTGTCTGTAAAGGTTGATACTTTTATAATGGATCAATATGAACGTGTGAGATTAGAGGCACTTTAATACATTGCTTTGTATGTCCATGTTCCTATACTGTACATCCCAAGATGCAATTAATTAGTTTGTTCGATTACACAGTTGTATTATTTCTGAATCAGACACCTACCTAACACAGTGCAAGTTATTGAAATACAAGTGTATCAGTTCTTTTTTTATTCGCAGGTGTTTTAAACCAGCCATTTTTTTCAACCTGCTGCAGAAGCCTAATCGGGTGTAAGGCTTGTATTACAGTGGAACAGAAGCAGCAGTTATTGCCCTAAATGTTGTGCTAAGAATTTGGAGGACAATATCCACAAAGTGGTGCCACTGGAAAGGTTGCTCTAGTAATAGGTTTATTCTCTACTAGTAGCAACAACTTGTATGTATGTTCATAAAGAGCAATGAGTTATGTTGAAGCAATAATTTGTATTCAGCAATCGACCTTAAAAAAATGGAGTTTAAAACATTACCTGTTGTTTAAAAGCTTCACAGTTTGATTAGCAGCGAGAAGGCAGGTGTAATGGATCCTCAGGTTCATTGGGAAGATTGTTCTGCACTATTTTATATTATTTTGTATTTTGCACTATTTTGTGGAATTCATTGGACTAAATGTATATCCAGTGCAGTCTGAACAGTTAATTCTAAGCACTTTACTGCAGCAGTCAATACTTTGTTTACATTGTTTTATACTGATATAATTCTAACAATAAAAACAATTTGGCAGACATTCAAACAAACTTGATATTTATTTACATTTTAACTTATTAAAAATATCATACAACTTTTTCATAGAGGTGCGTGCATATACACTTATGTACATATACACCATTTGGTGTTATGTCTGTGTTGAGATAGGTTTTCTTTCATGTACAAGGTTAAGTCAATCCGTGATCAACTCTGAGTTGGTCCCACATGCCGTTGTTAGCAACTGGTGTCCTACAAAAAAAAAAAAAAAAAGATTACATTTATATTTATTGAGTGTAGATGTGATAGATTAAGATTAGTTTCACATTTAAGTGCAGATAATACTGATTGTATAATAACTATGCAACAGTATTATTTACTTGGTTTAAACAGAGACATGACTTGCCTGTAAACTTCTTCATAAATAATTAGATTGTTCTTCACTGGAATTGTGAAATCAGCACCCATCTGAGAACCTTTTCCACTCAACACTCTCCCACTCTCACCCCCATTGATGATAAATATCCTGTCATAAATTTTCGTCCGAAGGATGTACCTGTCTGTAAAGACAAACATGTTTAGTGAGTAATTAAAAGTGGCAATTAATTGGTTTTAAATCATACTCATTTTACAGATGTATCGTGTGCAGAATAAAGATGTGCATTTTTATAACAATTGCTTTTACCAGTTGTTGAGTACCAATATATGTTACCCTGTTTACAAAATACAAAACGTTACCAGTATGAATGCAGTTCCAGTAAATTTACACCAGGTTCCCTAAATAGGCTGGATGAATTGAGTTTATTATTTAATTTTTAGTCTGGTGCAGAGATAATTAAAGAATGCATAACTGAAGTGATGTTTGTAAATGGCCCTCAATGATTTTTTGGTGGACTTTCAATATATAAGTAACCCTGGCATAATGCCATAATATAAATCTGAAACATTGCTACTAAGTTAAGTTAACTTTAACACAAATATTATTCTTTAAATATATGTATAATGTATAACGTTTTCAACTAGACTTTTTTTTTAACCATCCCCTCCACCCCACCCAACCCAATATCTGCTAAAAAGGATTCTGATCCTTGTATAAATTATATTTAGGACCCTGGCAAAGCTTTTGTCAGTTGGAAACTCACAATTTTATGATTGCTCTATTAACTCATTGATTGCTTCAATTCAATTTTGCCCTATAATAAAAACCCAAAACTAAACAGTTCGAGTACAAGGAATATATTTGTGTACGCGAACACTTACCTAATTAAAAGAAGAAATAACTGCCATTTCCAATTCTGCATCGAAAACATGTATTTTCTGTCTGAGCTGGTGCTGATTGCAAAATCTTCTCATTGACATTTCTGAACATCTCAGGACACCCATCTGCCAAAGCATCGGAAATTTCGGCATGAGTTTTCTCCTCTTCAAAAATGTTGATAAGTACATCGACGACAGCGACCAGTCAAGCCATTTTGTTCTTCTTGTTTTTGCTACCTTTTAATTATGACTTTGCTTTGGGACAGCCCAGCCGCCTGCTGCGCCAGCTCGGGACACTCTGACAGCCCAGCCGCCTGCTGCCATCTTCTTCGTCTCCGGCAGGCCGTCCCACGGCGTCGCCATCTTCTTCGTCTCCGGCGGGCGTCCCACGCCATCGCCATCTTCTTTGTCTCCGGCGGGCCGTCCCACAGCGCCATAGGTGGATTAATGACCGGGCCTACCGGGCCCAGGCCCAGGGGGCCAGAGGCCCCAAGGGGCCAGGCCAACTTGGCCCCGCGGCCGCGACCCAAGCAAAACTACTTTTGCAAAAATAATAATCTTAAGCCCCAAGGGGCCAGGCCAACTTGGCCCCGCGGCCATGATCCATAGAGGGTAAGAGGCCCCAAGGGGCCAGGTCAACTTGGCCCCGCGGCCGCGACCCACAGAGGGCCAGAGGCCCCAAGGGGCCAGGCCAACATGGCCCCGCGGCCATGATCCATAGACGGTCAGAGGCCCCAAGGGGCCAGGCCAACTTGGCCCCGCGGCCACGATCCATAGAGGGTCAGAGGCCCCAGGGGGCCAGGTCAACTTGGCCCCGCGGCCACGATCCATAGACGGTCAGAGGCCCCAAGGGGCCAGGCCAACTTGGCCCCGCGGCCACGACCCACAGAAGGCCAGAGGCCCCAAAGGGCCAGGCCAACTTGGCCCCGCGGCCGCGAGCCACAGAAGGCCAGAGGCCCCAAGGGGCCAGGTCAACTTGGCCCCGCGGCCACGATCCATAGAGGGTAAGAGGCCCCAAGGGGCCAGGTCAACTTGGCCCTGCGGCCGCGACCCACAGAGGGCCTGAGGTCCTAAGGGGTCAGGCCAACTTGGCCCCGCGGCCATGATCCATAGAGGGCCAGAGGCCCCGAGGGGTCAGGCCAACTTGGCCCCGATCCATAGAGGGTCAGAGGCCCCAAGGGGCCAGGCCAACTTGGCCCCGCGGCCACGACCCACAGAGGCCCCAAGGGGCCAGGCAAAATTGGCCCCGCGGCCATGATCCACAGAGGGCCAGAGGCTCTCAATCATTATTATCAAAGCTAATTCTCAAATTGGATGGATCACACAACCTCACTCACATATTCTTTATCAATTATTAAAGGTTGTTTCTGAATTTTGATCACAGAACTTAATGCAAATATTCTTGATTGATTGACAAAGCTCATTCTCAAATTTTGATTACACAACCTTACTCTGACAAATTATCATTATCAAAAAGCTCTATCTCGAATTTGGATCACAGAATCTCACTCAAGTATTCTTAGCTGTGCCCCTCCCCCATCGAGTCTTTCATAAACCGGTCTGTTCTTTTAGAATCTCCTCATTTGGTATTTTGAACTCGTGAGAGACTGCTCAAAATTTGGTTTCCTTTCCCTCAGTTCAGACTCAGAGATAATTTGAAATCATTCAACAAGAAGTTTAACGCGCGCACACACACACACACACACACACACACTTGAGTTGAGCATTACTTGGAAATTCTTATATTTTCCATTTTGCTGTTATTATCAGCATCTTCCCATTTTGTCCTTTTCTTTCGAGAAAGTTTACAGTCTGACATTTGTCACTGCTGTCAGTTAATAACTTTTTGGTCTTTGACCCATTTTGTCATTTTCTCGATTCGATCGTCACTGACCACTCTCTCCTGTCTGGCAGACATCGTTGCTGCCATCATAGCTAGCAAGCTGCCTGCAGCGGGTCATCCCTATGTTCCCCGTCCCTATGTTACCCGGGTCCTATGTTCCCCTCTACCGGGGAACTAAGGACCCTTTTTAAAAAAAAGTGTTGTATGTTCCCCGCTGCGGGGAACGTACAACACTTTTTCCAGAAAAGGGTTCTATGTTCCCCGCTGCTTCCAATGCGCGACTAAGTAAGACGCACGCAGACACTCATGACAGAGACGCGTTTAAGTTGTCGAAGGAAGGAAGTTCGCGTTTCAGTTGCTCTATCTGCTGCCGCACGCCCTGTGACAGGTTAGGTTTAGGGATGGTTTTGGTCAGGGCACAATTTCGCCAAAAAAGTGCTCCACAACGCCCTGTGACAGGTTAGGTTTAGGGATAGTTTTGGTCAGGGCACAATTTCGCCAAAAAAAAGTGCTCCACAACGCCCTGTGACAGGTTAGGTTTAGGGATGGTTTTGGTCAGGGCACAATTTCGCAATTTCGCCAGATACAATGCAGGGAACATAGGACCCTTTTTTAGAAAAAGGGTCCTAAGTTCCCCGGTCGCATACAAAGACCCAGGAACAACCGGGGAACATAGGACCCGGGGAACATAGGACCCGGGGAACATAGGCACGCTCCCGCCTGCAGATAGCAACATTTTGGTGTCCTTTGGGAAAATATTTAGAAAGAAGACAAAAGTACACACAGTTGTACAACTATTATCTTTATGATCTTTTTTTTGTTAGTTTCTCTGTTACTGTGTGTGGCCAATTAAGCGACTTTTGGCCATACCTGGCTGGTGACATTTAGCGACTTTCTGGTTGATGTTAAGATTAATAATAGCAACAGTTCTCTTCATCTTAATGCAATTTATTGTGTCTGTCTCTCCACATTTTGCCATTAGGTACTTTGAGCTCTTGTTGGTCAGTCACTCTAAGGTACATTGTTGCTGCCATCATAGCTAGCAAGCTGCCTGCAGATAGCGACATTTTGGTGTCCTTTGAGAAATATTAAGAAAGAAGACAAAAGTACAAGACATTGTACGATTACTATCTTTTTAAAATTATTTGTTTCACTGTGTGATTGACCGACTTTGCCGCTAGATTTCGCGTCTTTTGGCCATACCTGGCTAGCGACTAAAAACATCATTTAGCGACTTTTTGGTTGTGAAGATAAGTGGTAAAAGCAGATCTTCCTGTTGGTCTTCCCACATTTTGCCATTTGGTACTTTGCACTCTTCTTGGTCACTCCAAGGCATTTGTCCCTGCCTTCAGCTAGTCACTTGGCTCTTTTGGAATATATTTCACTGTAATTGGCTCTCTCTCTCTCTCTTTCTCCTCAGTACAAATCAGCCTGTTCCCTTGCCATTCATCACTGACCACTCTGCTCTCCTGTCTGTCAGACATTATTGCTGCTTGCAGATAGCTTGGGGTCCTTAGAGAAAATATCAGAAGAGAAAAGTACACAATTATCTTAATTATCTTTTTTATTCAGTCAGTCCTTCAGTGAGTCCCAGTGTGTTGGCGATTAAGCAACGTTGGCATTCAATTAGCGACTTTTGGCCATACATGGCTGGCGACTCAAAAAACTAGAAAAAAAGTACAAAAAGTTGTACAATTAATATCTTTATTATCCTTAATTCCCCTGAATCCTAGAGTGTGTTGCAATTAAGCAACTTTGCTGCTAGGTTTAGCGACTCTTGTTTTGGGCATACCTGGCTAGCGACTACAAACATTATTCAGCAACTTTTTGGCTGTTAAGATTAACGTTAATAAATTAAATCCTAATACAATTTATTGTGTTGGTCTCGCCATCTTGCTATTAGGTACTTTGAATTCTTGTTGGTCTCTGCTAAGGTATCTGGCTGTTGTCTTTGCCTTCAGTTAGTCACTTGGCTCTGGAATATATTTAACTGTACTTGGCTCTCTCTTTCTCCTCAGTACAAATCAGTCTGTTCCCTTGCCATTTAGACATTTTCTTGATTGGATCATCACTGACCACTCTGCTCTCCTGCTGTCTATCAGACATTGTTGCTCCCATCATAGCTAGCAAGCTGCCTTGGTGTCCTTTGTGAAAATATTTAGATAGAAGACTAAAGTGCAAAAAGGTGTACAATTATTATCTTTTCAAAATATTTGTTTCACTGTCAGTGTGATTGACCGACTTTGCCGCTAGATTTCGCGTCTTTTGGCCATACCTGGCTAGCGACTGAAAACATCATTTAGCAACTTTTTGGTTGTAAAGATAAGAGGTAAAAGCAGATCTGCCTGTTGGTCTTTCCACATTTTGCCATTTGGTACTTTGCACTCTTGTTGGTCACTCCAAGGCATTTGTCCCTGCCTTCAGCTAGTCACTTGGCTCTTTTGGAATATATTTCACTGTAATTGGCTCTCTCTCTCTTTCTCCTCAGTACAAATCAGTCTGTTCCCTTGCCATTTAGACATTTTCTTGATTCGATCATCACTGACCACTCTGCTCTCCTGCTGTCTATCAGACAAATCAGTTGATTCTCTGCTCTCAATTGTCTATGCTAGTAAGCTGTTATTCTCTGCTTTGGAGTGTTGATGCTGGGTTGCTAGTTTTCTAAATCACCTCACACACTTGAAGGAAGCAGCACCGATCATAAACACACAAACAAACTCACACACACACACACACACACACACACACACACACACATAGTTGGTTTATCTGTTGTGATAGGCAAAGAGCCAATGTGCAAAGAAAGAAGGGAAATATGGATCATAAACGTTTAAGTGGAGGAGCTAGAAAAAAAATTCAGCAAGAAAAGAAAAAAAAGGAATCAGTTTTACTTGAGAGTGTTCCAAATATCTCCAGCTTCTTCAGTACAAAGACATCTGCTGAAAGCAATTCTATAAATGCTACTGCAAATTCAGCTAAGGTTAGCAATGCACCTGAGCTAGCATGTAGCTCCCAAGATCCTGAGACCACTACAAGTGTAGACACTGAACCAAATGCTTCTGATGCTTATGATTCAACCAATTCAGCAGTAGCCAGTTGCTCGGATGAATGTGAGGTCACTGCACCTCTGGACAGCATAGAAAATGAGCTGAATCTTTCTTCAACACCATCTACAGTGACAACTCTACCTAGTGATCCCGCTAAATGGGCTGAGACCCTCACTGAGTCAATGAAGGAAGTTCTTATTCAAAGAGGTGCAAAATCATTTCACAACCGTCACAGCCATTATCCAGCTTCTGTGAGGAACAGTGGGCTAGGAGGCAAAACCCGAAGCCTAAACAATGAACATTTTACTTCACACTTGCCCAATGGACAACGAGTACAAAGAGAGTGGCTGATGTACTCTCCCTCTACTGGTAATGTTTACTGCTTTGCATGCAAACTGTTTTCCCCAAAAACGCATTCTTTTGTGACAGGCTATTGTGATTGGAAACACTCAGAAAGATTTGGTGAACATGAGCGAAGTGCTGAGCACATAACCTGCATGCAAGCAGTCTTGAACCGCGCCAAAGGTGCCACAGTTGATGCAGACCTGTTCAAACAGTTTCAGGCAGAGAGCAGCTATTGGAGGCAGGTGTTACAAAGAGTTGTTGCAGTCATTAAATTCCTTGCAGAAAGGGGCCTTGCATTTAGGGGTAAAAATGAATCGTTAGGGTCTCCTCTCAATGGGAACTACCTTGGTATTCTGGAGGTCCTGGCTGAATTTGATCCCTTTCTAAAGGATCACATCAGAAAGTTTGGGCAGATGGGTCGAGGTAATACCTCATATCTGTCCTCCACCATTTGTGAGGAATTCATTGAATTGATGGGTGCAAAAACCAAACAGGCTATAGCAGATGAACTGCAAGCAAGCAAATACTACTCTATCATTGTGGATTCAACCCCAGATTTATCTCATGTGGACCAATTGACATTCATATTCCGTTTTGTTAGCAAAGAGGGCAGTGTTGTTGAACGCTTTGTGGGTTTTGAGCCCATTACTAGCCATACAGGTGAAAGTTTGGCTAACTGTGTCATGTCTGTGTTGGAAAATCTAGGGTTAGAGCTGTCAAATTGCAGGGGGCAGGCTTATGATAATGCCAGCAACATGTCAGGGAGGTATAATGGGTTGCAGGCTCACTTAAAGAAAAGCAACCAATTAATACACTATATTCCATGTGCAGCTCACTCTTTGAATTTGGTGGGAGTCAACAGCATTGACAGATGTGGAAATGAAGTCTCTAAGTATTTTGACTTGATTCAGTCTATTTACAACTTCACAACTACATCCACACACCGATGGGACAGGGTATTTGGCAATTCCAACATAGATCTCACACTTAAAGCTTTATCCAACACGCGTTGGAGTTGCCGTGCAGAATCTACCAAAGCACTGTGGCAGAACTACAGTAAAATAAAAGCAGCACTACAGGTTATTTCCACTGATGACACAGAGAAACGAGACACACGAACTGAAGCTGACAGTCTAGTGCGGAAGCTGGATTCACTTGAGATGGCCTTCATGGCAGGCTTTTGGGACACTGTTCTGTCCAGATTTCAGGCCACAAGTCTGCAACTTCAAAAAGCAGACATGGACCTTGGTACAGCAGTTAGATTGCTGGAATCTCTGCGCACCTTTGTTCTCTCCCAAAGAGATCTATTTGATCATTTTGAGCAGAAAGCCTTAAACATGTTGGGTGGCACCCCATCTTACAGGGCTGAACGGACGAGGAAACGTAAAAAGTTTGCTGATGAATCAGCATCCCCAGATGTTGTGCTTGAGGGAAGGCAACTGTTTCAAATAGAGACATTTATTGCCTCTATTGATCAACTGAGTTCAAGCCTTAATCACCGTCTGGAGGCCTACAAACATCTGAACAATTTGTTCAGTGTCCTTTTCTCTTTGGATACAGAGTCCAATGCTTCAGTCCTTCACAAGGCCAAGATTCTCACTGAATCATACCCATCTGACCTCAATGAAAGTCTTGGACAGGAGCTTATACAGTTCAAATCTTTTATACAGCTCAACAACACTGATGAGGAGAGGACCCCTTCAGGACTGCTCAAAACAATAATACATTTTGGACTACAGCCTACGTTTCCTAATACATACATTGCGCTACAGATTTTTCTCACTCTACCGGTCAGTAACTGTGAGGGAGAACGCTCATTCTCTCTTTTGTCAAGAGTAAAAAATGAGCTGCGCACAAGAATGACTCAGAAAAGATTAAATGCGTTATCTCTAATGGCAATTGAGAGTGAGCTGACAAGAGAGTTGGACTTCAATGATGTGGTGGATGATTTTGCAAAATTGAAAGCACGAAAGAAACCCCTTGCTTAAAGGTGCACTGTGTAAGATTTTTAGGTTATTTCCAGAATTCACCCATTCACTAATGTTAGGCTACCTGTTTTCATGAATACTTACCACCACCATAAAATTCTAAGTATCCATTATGACTTGGAGAATTGCACTTTTGCCATTTCTGGGAAGTGTCACCTGGATTGTGAAGATAGGATTGACTTTAGGCAGAAGCTTGGTGCTTTCTCTGGCAAACTGAACCTCAAGCTTCATTCTCTGCAGCTTTGCATTCTTGTGCAGACTTTCATCCACAAGGAACTTTTCAACTTCCCCACTATCGTGAAGGGGCCATCAAAAGATTTCAGTGTGTCCAGCATGTCTAGTCTCCTTTCTTTGAGCCATCTCTTGTTTCTCATCTGCCCTACTCTCGAATTTTGCCTTCATGAATTTACTCCAGTTGAGTTCAACCTCCCTTTTTGCTTGTGCTGCTGCCTTGAAACCTCTGAAGCTCCTGGCTCTTCTGTAAAATTATTGACCTATTGACTGCGTTCAGTGTGCCCAACTTCTTCAGTTTGTAGTCCACCTTGCCACATTGTCTCTCCATCCCAATGTTGTGCACAGGGGTGCCATCAATGTTACTAGCCTGTTCACTGACAGGGTCCATTGGGAAGGTCTCCTCATCCATCCTCTGCCTGGCCAGGACAGTCTTCAGATGGGGCAGCATGAGATCTGTCAGCTGCTTCACTTCATCCAAGTATTCGGCAGCCACGTCTGACACTGAGTTCAGGACATGTCCAGTGCCTGTCCAGCCACTATAGCATTCTTGGAAATGGGCTATCTTGACCTGCATGCAGCCCTTGTACCATGAACTGGCCTACACCTTTCTTTGTGGTGCTCTCCGATGCATGTTATCATTTTACCTTTCTCCTTCTCCTCAAGCTTAACCACAAATAGATACAGACTTTGAGCCTCAATTTGCTGCACAGCTGCCGTTATGCCAAAGTGTTTTCCTAAGATATTATTTTATTTTTAATGATAGAAGGGAGGAAAAGGGGGCAAAAATCATGTCCGATTTAGTTTTTTGGGTGGGGTGGGGGGTTTATTTCATGATAGCTACCAACTTCCAATACATAATATCTCTCAAATGACCCAATGCACCATCACTGAAGTGGGCGTAATCATTTTCCAAAATGTTTATTTTTAGGCCATTTATCCCCTCCCCCTGTGTCTGTGTGAAACCTGTGCTTGTCAGTGTCTGTGTGGTATACCTAATAGTGTGTGTGCAGTATGTGCACTCTTCTGTACAGTACAGTGTGCATGTCTGTTCACAGTATACAGTATTTCTTGCATAGTGCGTGCGTGTGTGTGCGCCCACACGCGCGGGGGGTTGAGGGGCCAAGACCATGTCAGGCCCAGGGGGCCAAAATTTCTTAATCCGCCCCTGCACAGCGCTGACATCTTCGTTTCCTGATCGTCGCCTCCATCGCCTCCTGCATTCCTGCCGCATGGACGGCCATCAGACACCCACACGCCTCATCATCGGCCAAGAGAGTAGCCGTTCCGTGGTCGCCCGCCACGCCAGATGCAGCAGTATTCAACGCGTCACCGCCACCTGACTCTCCCTCGCTGACTGCGGGGACACAAGGCTTGGCGACCCCCCGCCAACTGTGCCCTCCAACCTCCACCCTCTCGTGACTTTGGAACCTTGTTTTTTTTGGGTACGTCTAGAACCTGTCCCTAAAGGGGGGAAAGTCGGGTTGTGTTTCTTTGTTTGGTGTTTATTTCCTGTTATTTCCTTTTGGTTCCATTCCCTGCTTGTCTCCGTGAGCGCTGTTTCCCCTCACCTGCTGCTGATTGGCAGTCTGGCCACACCTGTTGTCAATCAGCTGGCTACTATTTATGCCTGCCTCGCCCTCCAATCAGGGCTCGATGATTGGTTTCCCGGTATCCTGTTTCATGGTTCCTGGTACCTGTTTTCCTGCGCTACGCCTACCATCTCTGCATCTTGGGGTTCAAGACCAACAGCAATTCCTGAAAAAATTGGTATTTTTCTTTAGAAAGAAATCCTGTTTTTCCCTACAAATTAGGAAGCGCTTGATTCTGACCACTTTTATGCCTTTGCTAGATTATGGAGAATGCACCTGACTCTTACTTGAAAAAAAAAAGGATACTGTATATCAATGTGCCTACTGGTTGTGGCAACCTTGTCCGTCATTGCACTTTACATGCAAAAGGCAAATTGTCCATCTTTATCAGTACGCAGATTTTATCGATGGTTGTCTTATGTATAAATCAGTTCTTGGTCTGGTTCCCCCTTTTTTGTGTTCTTTTAGGTCCTGAGACTCCATTTGCTACAACTTAAGGTCTCAAGACATACTTAGAATGTTTGTTCCTTTAGTCAACACAAATCTTGGAAAAAAAGCTTTCAGATATGCTGCTCCATGTTCATGGAATAACTTACAGAAAGGTCTGAGGCTAAATCTGAGGAATTTTAGGCCATTTTAAAGGTGTCATGATCTGTAGTCTGCATTATATTTTTGTTATTTTTTGTTAGTATTGGCTCTTTTAGTTCCTGTTTGCGCTCCGTTGTTTAGTTTAGTTACCATGGCGACTTATTAGTTTCACCTGCCTCATGTGTTCGGGACACGCACTTGCTCTAATCAAGAGACTATTATTTAAGCCTGTCTTTGCCAGTTAGTCGTCCTGGCGTCATTGCTTGCGTCATGCGATTGCTTGTTTCATGCTTAGTTCATGCTGCTCGTTTTCATGTCCAATCCCAAATTTTGCTAGTTGTTCGATTCATGCCGTGTCCACATAAGTTTTAGTTGTTTTATAAGTCATGTTTGTTCCATGCAATAGTCCATGTTAAGTGTTTAGTTTCTATGTTTTCTGCTTTAAGTTGTTTTTGTTGCACGCTTTTCTTTTGTTTGGTTCCGGTAGAAAATGGATGGATGGAGGGGCATTGATTTGCTGAAAAATGGCAAGTTGGAAGAGCTGTTAACCTCAAGCCAAAGGCCCCCAAAGTGGTTGCCTAGCAACCAGTAGCTGCGGCGAGGGTTTGAAGCTGTTTTAAAAAACAGTTTCATTGAGAAAATAAATATGTTCCTACCTTCAAGTCCTGTCCGGAATAGTCCGTTTGCGTCCTGGGAGAACAAACCTCGCAGTAAGTTGCAAAACCCCCCATGCTATGACAAAAGGATTGATAAACTGTGTCTATTGGGCATTGTACTTGTTTTTAAGTTGTTTTTACTGAAATATTTTATACATTGTTTTTATGTCAATATATGTAAGTAATATATTATTAATTATGTGTTTTTGATTTCTATAACTTTTTTTTTTTTTAGCTGCCTTATTGGCCATGTCACTCTTGGAAAATAGATTTTAATATAAATTACTTTTTACATGGTTAAATAAAGGATATTTATTGATTGATCTATTTATTTCACATATAAATATACCCATTCTATTCACACATCATATTTTAGTTCTCACCAATTTACTTTCAGTGACGTTCTAATCTTAGAACTTGTTTGATAAAGTCATTGACAGACATCTTTGCCTGGTTCTAGTTTGTCTTTACTTCCAGCTGTCATATACTCCAAAGACTTTTAAGCTACAAATCCCTCAGAGGTGAAATGACCCCAAAAGGCAATGGGTCAGTGTTCCGATTCGCTCACAGAGCTCAAGACCTCGTCAAGCACCATTACCTTCTCCACATCCATCACCTTCTCCACATCTCATTGCAATTCATTTAATAGAAAATCAAGACATACCTGAAGCTGAAATGAGTGAACAGAGGCAAAACTTAAAGCGTTTTTAGGAAATTAAACTTCAAACTCTCCAACTGAAGTTCCTGTTAATGGGAGAAAATGCAAAATTTGCTACCCAGGTTTTTGATACATTTGAAGATTTTTGACCACTGATTTGTGATCACAGCCACTTGGCATCTTCGAACTGATTTTGGTCCGGTGAGAGGCATTTATCCCTGCGACCCCGTAAGGGACAAGCGGTAGAAAATGGATGGATGGAGGGGCATTGATTTGCTGAAAAATGGCAAGTTGGAAGAGCTGTTAACCTCAAGCCAAAGGCCCCCCAAAGTGGTTGCCTAGCAACCAGTAGCTGCGGCGAGGGTTTGAAGCTGTTTTAAAAAACAGTTTCAAACTAAGTTGACAGGCCAATACCTCAAATTGTTCTCTGAACGGCGCAAAGTACGAAATTGTTGACATAATCAAGTTAAAAGTTTCGAAAGTCACTAAAGAAGCAACTGCCGTTAGCGAGCTGATATGCGCACTGACATCAGCTAGCTGCTGCGAAAATCTAAATCTAAAACAAAAACTCCAATCCCGAAACCTTCGGTGTCATCGGAATCAAATTATTCTCTGGACACAGGACACGAAGAGAAGCAATATTTGATGTTGGACAGAGGACAGGATGGGAAGCAAGACTTGCTGCTAAAATGATATGGAAAGAGTAAGATTAGAACACCAAGCAGACCTGGAAAGAGTAACAAGAGAATGTAAAGAATATTACAAAGCAGACTTGGGAAGAAGACCTGGGAAGAGTAACAAGAGAACTTAAAGAAGATCTGAGAAAAAACATATGAAACTGAAAAATTCTTGCAAGAAAGACCATAAAAACCAGGATTTGGATAATAATAATTGTTTTTATTGTACAGATGAACAGTATATTCGCAACATTAAATGTGATAACAAATTGTCAATTATTTATTTTAACAGCAGAAGCTTGTACGCAAATGATAACACAATGAAACACTTTTTGTAACAATTTAATGAACCTTTCAAAGTGATCGCTGTCACAGAAACATGGATTGATGATAAAACAATGAATAGATTTTGATAATGAAGGATAAAAAAACAAATTACATCAACAGAACCAACAAAAACAGAGAGAGAGTAGCTGTGTAAGTGAGGAACCTGACTTACAAAGTGGTAAAAAGCATGTCATTTGCTATTGATAATATCTTAGAATGCATAACCATTGAAATATGTCTCGAAAAAAGCAAAAACATATTCATCAGTTGTGTATATAGATCACCTAAGTCAAGTATTGAAACATTTGATGACTGGATCAAGGCACATTTTATGGACACTGGTCAACAAATAATTTTCTTATGTGATGACTTCAATATTGACTTATTGTACAAACGTGTACTCTGTTAAGCAGAAGTCCATTGATGACTTTATTGATACAATGTAAAGCATCAGTTTATATCCTAAAATCACAAAGCCAAGCAGAATCATAGGACACTGTGCCACACTTATTGATAATATTTTTACCAATGATTTTGATAATAACACTATAAGTGGTCTACTTATAACCGACGTTAGTGATCATCTGCCAGTTTTTACAATATGGGATGGAAACTACAATATGATGAACATGGAAGACAAAAGACATGTTGAAGACTATGCACAGAGAAGAGTATGATTGCTTTCATAAATGAGTTAGAAAAGCAAAATGGGGACAATGTGCGTAATGAAAATAATGTTGATGAAGCATATGAACATTTTCAAACACGTTCATAATACTTTATGACAATCATTGTCCATGGAAACAACTCAGTTGAAAGCAGAGAAAGAACAATCAACTGTGACAAAAGGATTAAAAATTCTTGTAATATAGAAAATGTATAACACAAAGAACTACAGAGGCAGGAAATAAGTAAATATTTATAAAACAAGCTAACTACTATCCTACAAACATGTGGAAAATAACATTACTGTCAATTATTAGACAGGAACAAAACGATATCAGCGCAACATGGGGCATCCTCAATAGCATTATTAAAAATGGCACTAAAAGGGATTACACTCAAATACTTCTCTGACGGAAATGTAAATAATGACAACATGAAGGAAGTAGTTGAAAGTTTTAATCATTACTTCGTAAATATTGGACCAAAACTGGAGGAAAAGATTCCAGACACAGTTTCAACTAAGGACTTCAATGACACCATATATCGAAATCCCAACTCAAAGTTCCCCACGAAAGTGACACAAGAAGAAATAGTTAAAATTGTGAAAAAATGCAAATCCAAGACTTCAATCGATTGTAATGAAATTGATATGGAAACGATAAGAAAGGTTTTTGAAGAAATCTCAGACCATTAATGTATATCAGTAACCTATCATTTCCAACAGGCACATTCCCAAACAAAATTAAAATAGCTAAAGTTTTACCGATTTATAAGACTGAAGACAAACACCAATTTACAAATTATAGACCTGTTTCTTTACTTCCACAATTTTCTAAAATCATTGAAAAACTGTTCAATAACAGATTGGGGAGGTAATAAATTAACATAGAATACTCACTGAGAACCAATATGGATACAGAGCTAATATTTCAACATTAATCGAAATAACAGAGGACATTACCATTGCAATAGATGGTAAACAGTGTGCAGCAGCAGTATTTATGGATCTAACGAAAGCATTTGACACAATTAATCACAATTGCGGAGGGGGGCGTGAAACGGGCTCTCTGTGGATGCTTGGTGGTCTGAAGAACCCCCAGGGGGGCAACCACCACAACAATATTTTAATTAAAAAAATAGAACGGTATGACATCAGAGGGTCGGTCTTAAACTGGAATAGAAGCTACTTAACCAACAAGAAGCAATATGTGAAACTAGACAAACACATGTCTACAACGCTAAATATATCCTGTGGCGTACCCCAGGGATCAATACTAAAACCAAAATTGTTCAATCATTATATAAATGACATTGGTAAAGTTACAAAAGACTTAAAGTTAGTATTATTCGTGGACGATACAACAGCGTTTTGTTCAGGAGAGAACACACAGAAGCTAATACAAATAATAACAAAAAAAAATAAAGACATGGTTTGACAAAAACAGACTATTCTTTAACCTCAGTAAAACTAAAATATTGCTATTCGGTAACAGTAGAAAAGAAAGTCAAACACAAATAAAATTGACGGAATAGAAGTTGAAAGAGAAAATGAAATCAAATTTGGAAATCTGGAAATCTCATGAAAAATGTACAACATACGGAAGCAAGAAATATATCAATAATGAATAAAGCAAAACATGCATTGGACCAAAAATCACTTCATATTCTTTACTATTCGCTAATGTTACCATATCTGAGTTATTGTGCAGACATATGGGGAAATAACTACAAAAGTATACTTAAGTCACTAACCATGTTGTAAAAAAGATCAGTTATAATAATACATAATGTTGGATATAGAGCTATACAAACACTTTATGTATTGGACCAAAAATGCTGAAATTCCACGATATAGTGAATTTGCAAACAGCTAAAATGATGCACAAAGCAAACTATAATCTGCTACCCAAGAACGTACAACAGTTCTTCTGAACAAAAGAGGAAAAATATAATCTTAGAGAAAAATTTAATTTAATACATTTGTATGCACGAACAACACTTATATATCTGTATGTGGAATACAATTCTGGAATGGATTAAGTAAAGAACTCAAACAGTGTACTAATATGATCCAATTAAAGAAAATGTTCAAACTCAAAGTGTTTACAAAGTACAAATAAGAAGAACCATGATAAACGATCTGAATTTATTGATAATCTTGTTTATCTCTCCATATGAAATACAACTTATTTCACTAATTATATATATATATATTTTTTTTAATGTTAATATTTATGGAGCATATTATGAATACATTGAGAACAAAACGTGAACAAAAGTGTTAGCAATTGCTATGCAATGTAAAATGGGTAGGATTAAATAAAATCTGCTTCTTCCTACTCCTTTTGGAACATGTTGACAAGAGAAACTGGACATTGTGATGTATCATGTTGTAATTATATGCATGTTCGAAATTAACTCAAACTCAAACCCAAAACTCAAACTGAATGTAATAGTGCTTAAACTGGCGCTGACTAAAAACATTTTTACCAGATGGTTTAAATATATTCGTGTAGCTCCGTTTATGCTTGCAGGTCTGTTTTTAAGCATTAGGCTGTCACAAACAATCCTCCATTGTGCAAGGTTATTTATTATCTGGCTCTGTGTCTGTGTGGGAACTCTGAAATGGGAGGTTCAAATGGAGAGAGGATTTAAAAATGGGGAAACAAAAACAGGGACACTGGTTGTGCACTATGAAGGGTTCCCACACATGTATAAAATGACAGTGCAGCAGTTGAAAAGTCATGTGGGTGGTGTGAAAGAACTTGCTTAGAACCCTGACCTGGAGCCCATAAGATTGATTCCTTGGGTGTCATAAGGATTGGTAGCAGCAACACAATAAGCAACATACAGCTGTCGATCGCTGTCCCACCGGCCTGTGAATGGATATGTTGGTTTATTTATATATAGAATAGAATAGAATAGAAAGTACTTTATTGATCCCTGGGCGGAATTCAGCAATATGTGTGTGTGTGTGTGTGTGTTCTGGCAATGCTTACTCAATGGGGACGTCGTGTCATGGCCAGGGCGCATTGGAATGCGTCCTCATCCTTGCGCTCTGCTTGTCGCACCTCGGGACATGCCCACGGCCGCGCACATCCAGGGATGCGCCACGCGCCTCTCCCCCTTGCAGCAGCCGCCAGCTGCAATCATTCACCGGCAATCAGCGCATATGCCTGTGATGATCAAGCTGCCTTCTTAAGCCTGGACAACCTGCCATCGCTCGCCGGAGTATAGTCTTCTGTACCTTTGTAAGCATCCCGTGTCTGGCTTCCATCCCTCAAACTCGCTCTTCCTCTGTGACTTCCGTGTTTCCGTTGTGTCTGATGTTCCTGTTGTCTTCCTGCAGCGCTTCCCGTGTTCTTCCGTGATCCCCTGTTGTTCCCCTTACCTCCTGGACTGCCCTTTTGGATTCTCGACCTCCCGCTTGGAAACGGATCTTGTCTCTTCGCTACTGCCCTGGATCATCTGCCTGCCCAACGGACTGTCTTCCTGCCTTGTTCACCGGCCACCCCTTCCAGATGCCCGTCTTGTTTGGGGCCTGCTGGGTCTAGTCCCCGCGTCTATCATGGCAGCTTGGTGCACTGCAAAGTATTCTGCGCATTTGTGGCAATTTCATGGATTTGGAACCAGGGGCGGTGGTCCCTAGTTCCCTGGGCGCCACACCTACTGTTTGTAGGTTGGGCTCTCTGGGGGCTTGGGCCGTACTCTGGCTCCCACACACACTGGGAGTCAAATGTATTGTACATACAGACTCACATACATACATACATAGGTACCTACGCTCCCACATACATACACAAATACAGTACATATCTACATACTCAAAGTTCGTACATCCACACACACATTCATTGTACAAACATACATATACATTCCCTGTACAAACATACGTATACACATACTATATATATACACTACCGTTCAAAAGTTTGGGGTCATATTGAAATGTCCTTAATTTTGAAGGAAAAGCACTGTACTTTTCAATGAAGATAACTTTAAACTAGTCTTAACTTTAAAGAAATACACTCTATACATTGCTAATGTGGTAAATGACTATTCTAGCTGCAAATGTCTGGTTTTTGGTGCAATATCTACATAGGTGTATAGAGGCCCATTTCCAGCAACTATCACTCCAGTGTTCTAATGGTACAAAATGTTTGCTCATTGGCTCAGAAGGCTAATTGATGATTAGAGAACACTTGTGCAATCATGTTCACACATCTGAAAACAGTTTAGCTCGTTACAGAAGCTACAAAACGGACCTTCCTTTGAGCAGGTTGAGTTTCTGGAGCATCACATTTGTGGGGTCAATTAAACGCTCAAAATGGCCAGAAAAAGAGAACTTTCATCTGAAACTCGACAGTCTATTCTTGTTCTTAGAAATGAAGGCTATTCCACAAAATTGTTTGGGTGACCCCAAACTTTGGAACGGTAGTGTACATTCACTGTACAAACATACATATACACATACTGTACATATACATTCACTGTACAAACATACATATACACATACTGTACATATACATTCACTGTACAAACATACATATACACATAATGTATATATACATTCACTGTACAAACACATATACACATTCTGTACATATACAAGTACGTACGCATACATACACTCATGCACATAATCACGTTTCATCAAACATGTGTTAACGTTGTTGCCCTAGGGTAAACTGGGTAACACATGGCACACTGACAAAGCTTAACCTATTGTTACTATAACAATCTACAAGGTTAATATAGGTTGCTTCTCTTTCTTCCCCTCCATTTTTCTGCATTCTTTTTTATCTCTAGTTATCATTACGTATATGTATTGTTGCATTTGAACAACTGTATTGTTGATAATAAAGGTAAATAATTGGTATTGTTTATTATCATTAGCGCTATTTCTGTTAGTGTCTGCATTGCTCCATTTATAGTGTAATAATGCTCATTGTCATTTCTGTATTATTTTTTATTTTTCGCTAACTGCTTATTTGCTATCACTTTTACGATGGTAAAAGTGATAGCAAATAGGCAGTTAGCGAAAAATAAAAAATGTACATGTCGTATTTGCTGATGTTGCTCTATTGTTGTTGCTGTTGTTGTTGTTATTGTTGTGTTTGCTGTTGTTGTTTTTGTCTCTCTGTCTTATCCCTCTCTTGTCCCCACAATTTCCCCCTCTGTCTTCCTTTTTTTCTCTTTCTATCCCCTCCTGCTCCGGCCTGGCTGCACCAAATGATGATATAAATACATTTAATAAAGTCAAATACAAATAAGGCAACAAGAGAAGTATCCTACACTTCTCTTTTGTAAAGTAAATCTGAACAGCCGATATGGGCATCTACAACAACTACAGTATATGATTTGCCTGAGAAGCTGGACAGGACAAAAAAAAAAAAAAAAAACAAACAAAAAAACATTTCATGGATTTTGTGTAATCAAAGCCAACATTTCCAAATCAAATTATTAAGATTAAGAAGGAAAATAGCAAGTATTTTGACTCTCGCAGTTTTACGGGATAATTTGCTTGGATGTCTGCTTGAAGAGCGTGTTTGTGGGCGAGCAGTCTGAGACAGAAGAGGTGGAAATTTCACGTGAGTTCCTAAAACATATTATTTTCTCCTGTTTTCTGCTGCGTCATCAACTATTTATTTTGTAACTGTCTGTTTTGGCAAATAATTATGACGCTTATCGGTTTTTGATGACATTATGGTCGGATCAATGCGACTTGAGCTAGGGAGCATTCACATTGAGGACGCTTGGCATACATATTCAATTTATATCCACATACAAAAGAGGCCTGGGTCAGACATGAAACATTTGGAATTGTACTGTTCACACTGACATGAAAAAATCAGATACAGATTGCATATGAGCAAACAAATCGGAATTGACTTGTACTGTAACAAGGCCATATACACTGAGAAGGTGTGTTATTGTTTGTGCTATGGCGCTATCAATCAATCAATCAATGTTTATTTATATAGCCCTAAATCACACGTGTCTCAAAGGGCTGCACAAGCCACAACGACATCCTCGGTACAGAGCCCACATACGGGCAAGGAAAAACTCACCCCAGTGGGACGTCGGTGAATGACTATTAGAAACCTTGGAGAGGACCGCATATGTGGGTAACCCCCCCCCCCCCCCCCTCTAGGGGAGACCGAAAGCAATGGATGTTGAGTGGGTCTGACATAATATTGTGAAAGTCCAGTCCACAGTGGATCCAACACATCAGCGAGAGTCCAGTCCATAGTGGGGCCAGCAGGAAACCATCCCGAGCGGAGACGGGTCAGCAGCGCAGAGATGTCCCCAACCGATGCACAGGCTAGTGGTCCACCCGGGGTCCCGACTCTGGACAGCCAGCACTTCATCCACCGGACCTATGCAACTCCCCCTCGCAAGGGACAGGGGAGAAGAGGAGAGAAGAAAAGAAACGGCAGATCAACTGGTCTAAAAAGGGGTGTCTATTTAAGGGCTAGATTATACAAATGAGTTTTAAGATGGGACTTAAATGCTTCTACTGAGGTAGCATCTCTAACTGTTACCGGGAGGGCATTCCAGAGTACTGGAGCCCGAATGGAAAACGTTCTATAGCCCGCAGACTTTTTTTTGGCTCTGGGAATCACTAATAAGCCGGAGTTCTTTGAACGCAGATTTCTTGTCGGGACATATGGTACAATACAATCAGCGAGATACGCTGGAGCTAAACCGTGTAGTATTTTATACGTAAGTAGTAAAACCTTAAAGTCGCATCTTAAGTGCACAGGAAGCCAGTGCAGGTGAGCCAGTATAGGCGTAATATGATCAAACTTTCTTGTTTTTGTCAAAAGTCTTGCAGCCGCATTTTGTACCAACTGTAATCTTTTAATGCTAGACATAGGGAGACCCGAAAATAATACATTACAGTAATCGAGACAAGACGTAACGAACGCATGGATAATGATCTCAGCGTCGCTTGTGGACAAAATGGAACAAATTTTAGCGATATTACGGAGATGAAAGAAGGCCGTTTTAGTAACACTCTTAATGTGTGACTCAAACGAGAGAGTTGGGTCGAAGATAATACCCAGATTCTTTACCGAGTCTCCTTGTGTAATTGTTTGGTTGTCAAATGTTAAGGTGGTATTATTAAATAGATGTAGGTGTCTAGCAGGACCGATAATCAGCATTTCCGTTTTCCTAGCGTTGAGTTGCAAAAAGTTAGCGGACATCCATTGTTTAATTTCATTAAGACACGCCTCCAGCTGACTACAATCCGGCGTGTTGGTCAGCTTTAGGGGCATGTAGAGTTGAGTGTCATCAGCATAACAGTGAAAGCTAACACCGTATTTGCGTATGATGTCACCTAGTGGCAGCATGTAAATACTAAAGAGTGCAGGGCCAAGAACCGAACCCTGGGGAACTCCGCACGTTACCTTGACATAGTCCGAGGTCACATTGTTATGGGAGACGCACTGCATTCTGTCAGTAAGATAAGAGTTAAACCAAGACAAGGCTAAGTCTGACATCCCAATACGCGTTTTGATACGCTCTAATAAAATATTATGATCGACGGTATCGAAAGCGGCGCTAAGATCAAGAAGCAGCAACATAGATGACGCATCAGAATCCATCGTTAGCAATAGATCATTAGTCATTTTTGTGAGGGCTATCTCCGTAGAGTGATTTGCCCTGAAACCGGATTGAAAAGGTTCACAGAGATTGTTAGTCACTAAGTGTTCATTTAGCTGCTGTGCAACAATTTTTTCGAGAATTTTGGAAATAAACGGAAGGTGGGAGACCGGTCGGTAGTTTACCATGAGGTCAGGATCGAGGTTAGGTCTTTTGAGCAGAGGATGAATAACCGCTTTTTTGAATGCTAGGGGAACAGTGCCGGAGGAAAGTGATAAGTTTATAATATTTAACACTGATGGACCTAATAATACAAACAGTTCCTTGATAAGTTTCCCAGGAAGTCGGTCAAGTAAACATGTTGTTTGTTTTATCCCACTTACACGCTGTAATAATTCCTCTAATGTTATTTAATCAAATATAGAGAGACTTTTTTGGAGGGCAGTGTCCGTTGTATATACAGTCGTATTTGTGTTAATAGAACCCAGTTGTAGCTGGGATGCGTTGTCTTTAATCTCCTTTCTAATGAGTTCAATTTTCTTATTAAAGAAATTCATAAAATCATCTGCCGAGTGGGTGGAGCTACTGGGAGGAGTCCCTTGTTGGGCTAGCGATGCTACTGTACTAAACATAAATTTAGGATCGTTTTTGTTGAGGCGGATGAGATTTGAGTAGTATTTAGCTTTAGCTAAGGTAAGCATGCGTTTATAAGTTATTAAACTATCACTCCATGCTTGATGGAAAACCTCAAGTTTAGTCGCGCGCCATTTGCGTTCCAGCTTTCTACATGATAATTTATGAGCTCTAATTTCTTCTGTAAACCATGGGGTGCGCCTTTTAGGGGCCCTTTTTTGCTTTAGCGGTGCTATACTATCAATAATTTCGCGCAAGGCATCGTCAAAGTTGTTAGTGAGGTTATCAATAGAGCCGACATAATTTGGGAATGGTGCCATTACCGAAGGCAGTAGGTCAGCAAGAGTCATCGTTGTGGCAGCATTAATGTTGCGGCCGCTATAGCAATTATTATGATTATTAGCTTGTTGACAATGAGTCAAAACTTCAAAATTTATAAGGTAATGATCGGACATTACTTTAGTATATGGAAGTATCATAACTTTGGAGGTGGTGACACCCCTGACAAGCACTAGATCTATTGTATTACCGTTGCGATGCGTGGGTTCATGTATTATTTGTGTAAGACCACAGCTATCAATTATGGTTTGGAGCGCCACGTACTGAGGGTCCGATGGGGTATTCATATGGATATTAAAGTCCCCCATTATGATTATATTGTCGGCGTGCGTCACTAGATCAGCAACGAACTCTGAGAATTCACTGATAAAGTCCGAATAGGGCCCAGGGGGGCGGTAGATAACAGCCAGGTCGAGAGGTAGCGGTGTGACAGACCTCATAGTAAGCACCTCAAACGATTTATATTTATTATTTAGGTTAGGGGTAAGGTTGAAATTTTCATTGTATATTAGTGCGACACCCCCTCCCCTTTTAAGAGGACGGGCAACATGCGCATGCGTATAGTTAGGAGGAGATGCCTCATTTAGCGCAAAAAATTTGTCTGGTTTGAGCCAGGTTTCGCTAAGACCAATGACGTTAAGATTGTTGTCTCTAATGACCTCATTAACTAATAACGCCTTGGAAGACAATGATCTTATGTTTAAAAAGCCCATATTATAAGTATTGGGCTGTTTTGACGAGTTTTTGTTAAGATTATCCGTAGTAGCAATATTAACAATGTTGCGTTTATTATGCGTAGTGCACTTTAAATAGTTTTGACCATATCTAGGAATTGATATCAATCAATCAATCAATGTTTATTTATATAGCCCTAAATCACAAGTGTCTCAAAGGGCTGTACAAGCCACAACGACATCCTCGGTACAGAGCCCACATACGGGCAAGGAAAAACTCACCCCAGTGGGACGTCGGTGAATGACTATGAGAAACCTTGGAGAGGACCGCATATGTGGGTAACCCCTCCCTAGGGGAGACCGAAAGCAATGGATGTGGAGTGGGTCTGACATAACATTGTGAAAGTCCAGTCCACAGTGGATCCAACACATCAGCGGGAGTCCAGTCCACAGCGGGGCCAACAGGAAACCATCCCGAGCGGAGACGGGTCAGCAGCGCAGAGATGTCCCCAACCGATGTAGAGGCTAGTGGTCCACCCGGGGTCCCGACTCTGGACAGCCAGCACTTCATCCATGGCCACCGGACCTATGCAACTCCCCCTCGCAAGGGACAGGGGAGAAGAGGAGAGAAGAAAAGAAACGGCAGATCAACTGGTCTAAAAAAGGGGGGTCTATTTAAAGGCTAGATTATACAAATGAGTTTTAAGATGGGACTTAAATGCTTCTACTGAGGTAGCATCTCTAACTGTTACCGGGAGGGCATTCCAGAGTACTGGAGCCCGAATAGAAAACGTTCTATAGCCCGCAGACTTTTGTTTGGCTCTGGGAATCACTAATAAGCCGGAGTTCTTTGAACGCAGATTTCTTGTCGGGACATATGGTACAATACAATCGGCGAGATAGGCTGGAGCTAAACCGTGTAGTATTTTATACGTAAGTAGTAAAACCTTAAAGTCGCATCTTAAGTGCACAGGAAGCCAGTGCAGGTGAGCCAGTATAGGCGTAATATGATCAAACTTTCTTGTTTTTGTCAAAAGCCTTGCAGCCGCATTTTGTACCAACTGTAATCTTTTAATGCTAGACATAGGGGGACCCGAAAATAATACGTTACAGTAATCGAGACGAGACGTAACGAACGCATGAATAATGATCTCAGCGTCGCTAGTGGACAAGATGGAACGGATTTTAGCGATATTACGGAGATGAAAGAAGGCCGTTTTAGTAACACTCTTAACGTGTGACTCAAACGAGAGAGTTGGGTCGAAGATAATACCCAGATTCTTTACCGAGTCGCCTTGTGTAATTGTTTGGTTGTCAAATGTTAAGGTGGTATTATTAAATAGATGTAGGTGTCTAGCAGGACCGATAATCAGCATTTCCGTTTTCTTAGCGTTGAGTTGCAAAAAGTTAGCGGACATCCATTGTTTAATTTCATTAATATATGACGGGAATTTTCCGATTGTTTGCTTGGTGCTGCAATAGACTGGACATATAATTTGCCACCTCAGTAGAATGCATGTCCACCTCTGACACAGACACAACAGAAAAAAACATTATGTGAATTGTGTATTATTCTAAGAGAATTGCTATGCGTACATGGATTATCCAGCCTGGCGCTGGCTAGTTCTAGCTTAACTAACTCCTCACCCGGACTAACAGACATTGTAATTGCCTGTGACCGGGCTTGCTCTAGTGTAGTCAGTCAAGTGAGACTTAAATAGTAGTCTATGTTTCTAGACAGGATAATGGCGCCTTCCTGGTTAGGGTGAAGGCCGTCTCTCATCAGCAAGCCTGGTTTGCCCCAGAAAGAGGGCCAGTTATCAATAAACGTTAGTCCCTGTTGCCTACAGAAGATGGACAGCCACTTGTTAAGCTATCTTTTGGATGAGTTTGCTCACTGCAGGTGCTGCAGTGTCCTTCCATTTTGTGCTTTAAACTGGATATAGAAGTGTAGTTCGTCTTGTAATTGTCCATAGCATATATAGATTCTTCATTAATCACTCTAAGCAACGTTTGTTAGTTTTAAAGTACAAACCCCGTTTCCATATGAGTTGTGTTAGATGTAAATATAAACGGAATACAATGATTTTCAAATCCTTTTCAACCCATATTCAATTGAATGCACTACAAGGACAAGATATTTGATGTTCAAACTCATAAACTTTATTTGTATTTTGCTAATAATAATTAACTTAGAATTTCATGGCTGCAACACGTGCCAAAGTAGTTGGGAAAGGGCATGTTCACCACTGTGTTACATGGCCTTTCCTTTTAACAACACTCAGTAAACGTTTGGGAACTGAGGAGACACATTTTTTAAGCTTCTCAGGTGGAATTCTTTCCCATTCTTGCTTGATGTACAGCTTAAGTTGTTCAACAGTCCGGGGGTCTCCGTTGTGGTATTTTAGACTTCATAATGCGCCATACATTTTCAATGGGAGACAGGTCTGGACTACAGGCAGGCCAGTCTAGTACCCGCACTCTTTTACTATGAAGCCACGTTGATGTAACACGTGGCTTGGCATTGTCTTGCTGAAATAAGCAGGGGCGTCCATGGTAACGTTGCTTGGATGGCAACATATGTTGCTCCAAAACCTGTATGTACCTTTCAGCATTAATGCTGCCTTCACAGATGTGTAAGTTACCCATGTCTTGGGCACTAATACACCCCCATACCATCACAGATGCTGGCTTTTCAACTTTGCGCCTATAACAATCCGGATGGTTCTTTTCCTCTTTGGTCCGGAGGACACGACATCCACAGTTTCCAAAAACAATTTGAAATGTGGACTCGTCAGACCACTGAACACTTTTCCACTTTGTATCAGTCCATCTTAGATGAACTCAGGCCCAGCGAAGCCGACGGCGTTTCTGGGTGTCGTTGATAAACGGTTTTCGCCTTACATAGGAGAGTTTTAACTTGCACTTACAGATGTAGCAACCAACTGTAGTTACTGACAGTGGGTTTCTGAAGTGTTCCTGAGCCCATGTGGTGATATCCTTTACACACTAATGTCACTTGTTGATGCAGTACAGCCTGAGGGATCGGAGGTCACGGACTTAGCTGCTTACGTGCAGTGATTTCTCCAGATTCTCTGAACCCTTTGATGATATTACGGACCGTAGATGGTGAAATCCCTAAATTCCTTGCAATAGCTGGTTGAGAAAGGTTTTTCTTAAACTGTTCAACAATTTGCTCACGCATTTGTTGACAAAGTGGTGACCCTCGCCCCATCCTTGTTTGTGAATGACTGAGCATTTCATGGAATCTACTTTTATACCCAATCATGGCACCCACCTGTTCCCAATTTGCCTGTTCACCTGTGGGATGTTCCAAATAAGTGTTTGATGAGCATTCCTCAACATTATCAGTATTTTTGCCACCTTTCCCAACTTCTTTGTCACGTGTTGCTGGCATCAAATTCTAAAGTTAATGATTATTTTCCAAAAAAATAAATGTTTATGTTTATGTTTGAACATCAAATATGTTGTCTTTGTAGCATATTCAACTGAATTTGGGTTGAAAATGATTTGCAAATCATTGTGTTCCGTTTATACTTACATCTAACACAATTTCCCAACTCATATGGAAACGGGATTTGTATTACTAAAACTGATTATACATACTAAACCAGGGGTCACCAACCTTTTCGAAACCAAGAGCTACTTCTTGGGTACTGATTAATGCGAAGGGCTACCAGTTTGATACACACTTAAATAAATTGCCAGAAATAACCAATTTGCTCAATTGACCTTTAACTCTATGTTATTATTGATAATTAATGATATTTATCTTTGTGGAAACACTGATCATCTTAATGATTTCTCACAATTAATATATATAGAAACAGATAAATATCAATATGCAACACTTTATTTTTATATTTTCTCTAAGTGCACATTTTTCAAATTGAACATTTTCAAATGATCACTTTTAAGACAGTCTTGTGAAATCACAATATCCCATTTTAACTAGCTAGCCACTAACATTTTTGAACAAATCATGAATTACTTTGCACCATGTTTGTACAAATAACTCATGTAAAATACAAAAGTCAACTCTCAAATGTTTAAATAAATCATGTCACACTTTGAACTGGACACCAAATCTGTTATCGTTTCTTTGTCAGTTAGTGAAGACCAAGTCTTTAAAATATTTTCTTGGATTTTTAAATTTTTTTTTGTTTTGTCTCTCTTAGAATTAAAAATGTCGAGCAAAGCGAGACCAGCTTGCTAGTAAATAAATAACATTTAAAAAATAGAGGCAGCTCACTGGTAAGTGCTTGTCAAGTGTTTTGCTTTTTTCACTGTGCTTATCCCACACTTGAAGGGATGTACCAATGCTGAATGTGGATTCTGGATTTCACTCAAAAGACCAGACCGTAGTTACTTTTTTCCTTTTATTTTCCTTTAGTTTGCAAGTTTTTCCAACGAAGAAACAGCTTCTTTTTTCTTCTTTAGTCTTTTTAGCAGTCTTTAGCAGTGTTAGTAGACTTTAGTAGACTTTAGTTTCTTTAGCTGTCATTAGCTGTCTTTAGTAGCCTTTAGCTTCTTTAGTAGGTGAAAAACCTTTAAGGACAAAACACCACAATATTAACATGCTGTAAAAAATCAATCAATTATCAATCCCATAATTTACAATTATTAATCAGGCTATCAAACACTTAACAATTAAACAAGTGCAAGAAAATGGATTCATATTTTCCCTTTAAGTTAATTCAGATTTTAAATAAATTGTCTCAACATAAATGCACAAAGATACATATAAAATACTTTTAACACCAGAAACACAATAGATGAATGCAGCAGAAAACCCAATATGCAAATACATAAATACATAAACAATTAACCACCTATTTTAGATACATATTTAAAATCCATATCCAATATAAATATATTATTAATTTAGCAGTGAAACACTCAATCTTAAACGCTGTCTGCTGGTAGAAAAATACCCCTTTTCTATGCCCTCACTAGCAGCCAATGATCCAACACAGTTAAATCCAACACTTTAAGTTGAGCGACTTCACCCTGCTGATGAAGCAAACTGCTCCAACATTTATCAAACTAAGCAAAGAATATCAACACTTCCTTACCAAACAACAGTTACACAAAACACCGTGTAATTAGCCGCCAGACTAAGCACGCTACATGCACACAACTCCCCGCAACCCCCCCTCCCCCCCCCACCCCTCCCCCCCATCTCAACAGCGCAACAGGTGCGCCACACCCACAAAGAGAAATAAAGTGCAATCTTACCGGCTGTCCGTTCAGCTTTTGGTTATAGTACACTTTTGGCACAACTCTGTTATCTGTAATGAACCAAACCTTTCTCCACTCTGCGCTGGCGTCTTTTGTCCTCCTTTATTTGACATAGCTGTCTAATTACCGGGCTCGCGCACCAGCAGACGAGACGGGAGCGCGCCGCGTTATACCTGCGCGTGAACGTAAACTGATAATGCCGAATTATATACATTTCCTGGGGTTGCCTAGGTGAATAGGGATGTGGATGTGCTCTAAAATAAAATATAATTTTATTAAGTGGGGTTTGGCTGGTTGCCAAGCAGCCGCAGTTACGCGCTCGCGCATCAGCTGACGAGAGTGCTGCTATTTGAGCTATTTTTAGAACAGGCCAGCGGGCGACTCATCTGGTCCTTACGGGCGACCTGGTGCCCGCGGGCGCCGCGTTGGTGACCCCTGTACTAAACCATCCCATGTGTGATGTCTGTAGGAATGTTTTAATGCATATTTGTGCGTGCTATTTAAATGTAATCAAGGGAGCGTCGTTCGCATTAGCTAATATGCTAACAGGTTTACGAGTGTCTGTGTTAGTATTAATAACTTACAATGGCATTCTTTTTGTGTTGTTTCAGTTTCACACATTTCTCATTAAGTTCACCAAAACCGTAACGTGGAGTTATTGAGTCTGTTTAGCTGATTGGAGAGCTAGATTGCACAGCTAGTGATGACTATGAATACTGTTTTGTTTGATCAGCCGTTTTATTGCCGTGTTACAAGCACCGTTAGGAAACAATTAAGGTGTGTAAATAAACATTTACAAAATCTGTCTGTGTAAATAACTAATTTCACAAAGTTTATATCTGCGGCTTATAGTCCGAAAATTATTTTTTTCTTCTAAAAATGTTGTGGGTGTGGCTTATATACCGGTGCACTATGTACAGACTATAGTCTGTGTTTGTGTAGGGGGGGCTTTAGGTTTAGGGTGGGGTGGAGGCCCTTCAAGTGTCTAACAATAGTGATAGGTAAATAATATTAAAGACCAAAATAGAACCACAAACAAAATCGAAAAGTCAAGTTTAAAAGTTGAGCCAAGTTTCTGTAAACAGCCTTGCTATCTTCCTCCGTCTGGTCCCCAGCATGCAGGCAGTAAAGTGACCATCTTCATCATCGAATACAGCCCTTCCTTTTAACTGCTGGCATGAAAACACTTTCTGGCTTGGAGGGGAGGGAACAGACAGAAGCGCTCCATCGCGCCTTCTCCCCCCACTTACAGAGGCAAGGGAGGCCCACCCATAGCAACTCTCTTTTGTCCTCCTCCCCAACAGAAGTTTCTGCTCCAGAAGTCTTAGACAAGGCCTCCATTAATTGCGGTCCTGTGTGGAATACACAGGGGACAATAGGCCCAACAGAGTGTCCAGCCCCTAGACAAGACTGGAAACAAGTGGTACAGGAATCCAGCAGAATGGAATCGTCCTGCCTGGTGTCACTGAATACATTTACCTACCTCAGAGCACATTCACTGCGCTTTGTTTTATTTGGACAAAAAAGAAGGAGATGGGGAGGGTAGCGGTATCAATAGAGAAGAGGAGCAGCCATTGGGGGCTGAGGGATGGGAAATAAGTGGCTGTCATGGCAAACGGGCTGAATCAAAAATATGGTGGAATTTAGCGTAGGCAGAGATGTAAAAAGGGTGGAGGGTGTTAGATTAAACACCACGTGAGATAAGAGAAGGTTTACTTTTTTGGGGGTATTCAGGACCTGTTTTTACAGCAATTGAAGAGGGTAAGGGATTAGAAGACTCATCTGTGTTCATGTTTGTCAACCTGAGCAGTTTAAAGTCAGATTGTTCCAAGTCAGTACGGCCCACTCGGAGGGAGGGAAAGCTTGGCCATGATGACAACCGCGGGGGGAAAAAAAGACCATAGCAACTGGAATTTATTTGCTCATTACAGTGCAACAATCTGCAATCTGTCAACTAAACCGCAAACATTTAGTTAATCAACTTGGAGGTACCAGCAACGTGTCTTATTGAACGCTTTGAAAAGAGATCCGCCTTATCCCAAATTGAAAACACTTTTTTTAAGCGAGTCAAAGAGAGGCCTCGTATTTAATTTTTAAAAACCCAGACATGAAAGTGTTCCCTAACCTCATTCAACTCTTAAAGGATTAGTTAGTATGTAGATTATATACATTTCACTGAAGTTGTATTTACATGTGAATATGCTGGGGGATACTTTCGTCTTGTTGTGGGAGGTAAGTTAACTGTGCTTTTTCTGTCTTTACAGCAAGGGAATATAGTGTCTTTGTTCTGACAAGGTTCAAACGCATTCCTGTAAGATCGGGGACATTAGAAGCGTTGAATCCTTGCAGGCGAACAATCTATGAATACTCTTGATCCCTGCACTAAACACAGGCTGCTGACTATATACTACTGTGCAGAATCAGTTTTATAGCTGACAAATTTGGAATTTAATTTAAAAAAAAGATCTATGATCTATTGAAAATTTTGAGGTTCCCAATAATAATCCCTTTGGTAGAAGGAAAACAATGTATGTTTAACATAGTATTTATTCAATCAATCAATCAATTAATCAATCTTTATATAGCACAATTTGCAAACCAAAATGCTTCACAACAACACAAACAACAAAAACACACACACACACACACACACACACACACACATACATACATACACACACACACACACACACACGCACACACACACACACACACACACACACACACACACACACACACACACACACACACACACACGCACGCACACACACGCACTGGCATGGCTATTGACTATGTATTTTTTTTCAATGCATTTTTTCATTTATATTTATTTGTAAAACATGTGTTCATGTTTTTTTAATTGTATAATTAATTTATTCTTTATCAACTAATGTATATGTTTATGTATTTGTTATAACCTGTCCTGTCCAGAGAGGGACAAGACAGAGAGAGAATTTAAAAAAAAAAAAAAAAAAAAGAGTTCCACACTGGGAACAACAAAACATTTGCGTCATCTGAAAAATATTATAAAATATGTCTTGAAATATATGTAAAAAAAATATGTAAAAAGATTAATTAATAATTAAACAAATACATAAAATAGTGAGAACAATGGCAGTAATTATTGCAACAAATATAATTCAAAATCAGAGAATACAAATTTACAGTGGGGTAACTTGTTTTGGATTTTAATAGTACATTTCTTTGTATAGTGTCTTTCTTGTTGAAAATTAACAATGCACCATAACTTAGTATAAAAATATATACATGTCAAAAAAAGTCACATGAATACAATATTGACGACGATGATTTTATGATGTTTGACCGTGGAAGAAATTTAAGGTATATATTTAAACAAGGGAATATTCACAATTCCACCAATTAGCACGTTGAACAATTATCTCATGTCCACTGGTGGAGCTATGCAACTTTTTTAGTTTGAGGTATTTCTGTCTAAGGCAGGGATCTCATACTTGCGGCCCTAATTTCGTAGTTTATTGTATTTGCGGCCTGTGAACCCATATAGCTAAATATATTATGGCAATCTTGAATCCAACTAGACACTAAAATGACAGAATAGCAAACACACACTGGGCAACACAAAGAGCAACTACCTTTAAGCAAGCACATGGTCATAGCTGCTTGTAAAACAAATGTAGTCATTTGGTTAAAATGTGATTTTGAGGTGTCTACTTTGTGCAACCCATTCCCTGCATGACTTTCCTAGACAAATTGAGCTTGAGAGCATTGGCCCAATACGTATACATATCATAGAATTGTCTGATTTTATTTGGCCTCAAACACGACCTGCTCTCAAGAGGCGCTTATCCTTATCCCCGCTTAGTCCATACATCCATGAGTGTGTTTGTATTGGGATTTATGAATTTGAAGATGCCTCATTCTTCCCACTGAAGATGCCTCACAAGACCGGCATTTTGGCCACTTATGCGGTGAATGCAGCCCTGGGGGATGCCCTTTCAGCAGTGGCAGACCTCTGGCTGAGTCCCCTTCACATGGGAGATCAGACTCACTTGGGAAAAAGTCCTTGCTCTTCACAGGGAGCTGTCCAAGAGCGTCGGCACTCTCCTCGTCCCGGGCCTCCCTTCTTCACCTGCCGGCTTAGCGCTCATCACTTATGCACATAATCCCTGGTTAGTGCATGTGATCCACAAGCACCAGGCCCGGGCCTCTTTGCTCCAAAGCTCACATGCTTGCTGGGTGGCTCCATGGTGGCCATGGCAACTCTCATCTTCTCATGACAGTCAGACTTCAAGCCACGGCTTTAAGTCCCTCTTCAGTTTTGTTCGTCTTTTTCTGTTCACAGCCAAAGCCCTCCTGAATGTGTTTGTGTGTGTGTCTTTTTCACCCACTTTGTCTTCTCTCAAACTCTATCTCAGTAAAGCCTGTGAAAGCACCAAGCATCAATTATATTTAATTGATGCTTGATTGTTGTAGATTGTTGACTAATGAAGGCCTGACCTCATTTTATAATGCTTCTGATCGGTAAACTGAGATCATAAGATAGCCTTTTTTCAAAGCGGTCGCTCCCGCCTTCTGAGTGCAGCTCATCTTACCTCAACAGTAAACCATTTCGTTTGTTTTAAAAACATCGCTCAGGCCCCAGGGGAGCGCAATGGAGGCAACCCAGCAATGCTGTGTGTCCCCCACACTAACAAGTGTCACAATGATCCGAGCCGGTCCTCCCTCTGTGTGAACACCGTGTGAGAGGCGGCTCCATCCATGCCCCTGCCACCTCCACACAAGGCCCTCCATTGACTTCTAACCTGTTGTGGGACCAGAGGAGACAAAGAGCCAAGGGGCGGAGCATCCCTTCGACAAGCCTGTGAACAAATGTTAACACGGCTGCAACTGTCCACCCCCTGAATCACTGAATTTATTGACCAACCACAGAGCCCATTCAGACTGATAAAAAGAAAAAGGCCCAATGAAGGAGCCTATGGAAGGGATTGCAGCCTTCTGGTGGGTCACAGACCTTTTACCAGACGCGGTCGCCTTTGTGTTTTCTGTAAAATGAAGCCAACCGTAAGTGAGCATCAGGTTTGGCCTTGTGTCCTGACTAATAATCACGACGTACGAGCAGCCACCCAGATCGGCGTCTGCCTGCAGTCCCAACACGCGCACAAGCGTCTCAAAAAGCGTGAAAGGACTTACATGTTATTCTGGGCAAGGCTGAAAGTTCTGCAGGGGGCGCTGTAAATAAAGACTATTGTCTCAAACCTTAAAGTACACGGCTTTCAGACAACAAAACAAACGTATGGGTAAAAGAGAAAGTCCAAAGTGTCTGAAATAGCACACATCTGAGCACAAGCTTGAGAAAACCTTTTTCACAGGGTGGCTCGCTGTGAGGAAGAAAGGCTGTGTGTTTCTGCTTCTCTATGTCTTTCCACCAGCCTCCATCTGTTGCTTTATGGCTACAAAAGAATACAGCGGAGAGCACAAAACCCCATATTGCTTTGTGGAGAGGCAACACTATCCTTGGAACTACATGGCAAACACATCGGTGTTTACCGAAAAGATGATCCGTGCAAGTCAGCGACACACATCAATTCATGATGCATCCTTATCCTCATCATGAATATTCCCGAAAGGCTCTTCCCTGATCTGTAGGAGAATCCTTTCTTTTGGTATGACTGAAGACCCCCTTGCCTCATTCACAGTCGCCCCTAAATCCACCCATTCACAGCCTATGGGCCCTGATCCCCACATGAAATGATACCTCTTGCGCCTTTAGACGTCCATATGCCAGGCAGCGAGGATGCTGGGAAAGTCCATAAATGATCAGTAGGTAACGGCTGAAAAAGTGTGACCAAAGTCAGCCCCCCACGAAGTACGTAAGAGTGGCTTTATGCTTATCAATTGCAAGACGTAATGGCAGTGTGCCGAGCAAACATAAATATCTCTTCAGTCTTCAACATAGTCATTGATTGAAAATGATAAAATACAATAAAATAGTGTAGTCCATTTCCACAATTAAGGGCTCTGTCACCTCCCCACGAAATGATCCCTTCATACTCTGGGCCCAGCAGCATGCAGTATAAATGTGTCTCAAAATTACTGGCTGTTGGACCTTGGGAAGAAATTAAACTAAATTATACAACTGCAGTCACTGATGTTCACCCAGGAGCTTTTCTGTCATACAAAAAGTATCAATTGCGGGATCCATCTGATGGTATGGTCTGATCTGGTAGACCGCTTATGTCATTTTCACCATTTAAAGAACAACTAGCAATATTTATTTGAGCAATAAAAATGGTTGCCTCGTAGCTGTTCCCTTCAACCTCAATTCCACTCTGTATACGCTTGTCTGAGGTTGTTTTTGGAACCCTGACAACGGACTCAAGGGCTCCCTGAAGGAGAAGTGATGCTTCCTCTGTCCAGAAGGCAAATATGTCCATGCCTTTAGAAAATAAGCAAACATTAATACATTTCACTGGTATACAACTGATTGGGATTTTCTCTACAGTCACAATGGCTAACATTTTGCAAGTGTGTATCAAATATTAGTCATACCCTTCTGTGCAGAACTTATCCATTAGCTGGCTGCACCACCACAGCCGAATCAGTGGCATTTTGCCCTGAAGACGAAAAAAAAAAATCAAAATTATAAATTGACAAAGATGAGTGTTTTGGTTGTACGCCCCTAAACAGCTTACCTCTGTGACTATGAACAGGGACGAGGCGCAAATGCAGAGAGCATACTGTGCAAAAAAAGAATAGCTTTAACTTAATGAGAATTTTCAGAATCAGAATCAGAAATACTTTATTAATCCCTGAGGGGAAATAAACATTTTCAGCACAATCCCATTCAAGATCAGACAAACATTACAGGGAGACAGAACAGAATTGCTGACGGGTCTGACAAAGGCCCCTTAAGGCATTTAAGGCAAATAGTGCTCCAGACGATGGACAGCTAAAATCTGTGCCAAACCAAGTCATCTTCAAAACCGTCAGTGTGAAGTGAATACAGAAAGAGTATCTGTTTCTCAGCAACTAAAATGACCTGCAACGGATTAATTGTGAACATACATAAAAATACCAAATATTAACTACTATTATATATGAGATACGAAAAACAGAAAGCAAGAGATTAAGAACACTTACACAGAGCAGATAATGATCAGCTGCATCTGGCCTCCTGCTCCAAGCTCGAAAGAGTAAGATGTCCTTGGACCCAAAGTTTTTCTAATGTCATCAGTATAAATTAGTACATGCATGCATACATGTAAGAACAGATGCATTATTTTATCCAAATAAAAAAAAAAGAGGCAACTACAAAAACTTACTGGCAACCATGCAGGAAGATGACGTTTTCATCCTTCCAAGTGGGTACTACGTACAGGTCCCCAATGTAAACATATTTTCCCTAATTAAAAAAATCATAAATGTGATTTATATAGTGTACTGTATATCAAATTGTTTATGTGCACACAAGTTAATTACACATACATTTACATCAGTCTCCATTACGCTGATAAATCATTTTAGGATGTACCTGGATGGGGTGCAATGGCGGTGAAATTGGATCATTCAGCTGACAGCGATGACAAGACCTGACCTGAATAACCAATCATTATATATTTAACACAATGTGAATGCCTGCAATACTGACAGTCCATTTGATGCAGGTAGATGATAACAACAAATTGAACTTTGTAAAAAAAAAAAAAGATGGTCTTCATTGAACTAATTTTCTTTACTCAAATAAAGCTCCTTTCTATTTGTTGACATTTGAAAAGATGGTGTCCTAGAAGTAGGCAGGAATAACCCTGTCTTTGGTACCTCTGACACCCTCCATCCATTTTCTACCGCTTGTCCCTTTCGAGGTTGCGGAGGGCGCTGGAGCCTTTCTCAGCTGCATTCGGGCGGTAGGCGGGGTACACCTGGGACAAGTCGCCACCTCATCGCAGGGCCAACACAGATAGACAGACAACATTCACACTCACATTCACACACTAGGGCCATTATAGTGTTGCCATTGTGGTTTATTGTGGCAATCCTAAAGTACATACATCTTCTCCTCTGCTGTTAGGGCGACAAGCCACATGTACTGTTTAGAAGATTAAAGATTAAAGATTAAAGTACCAATGATTGTCACACACACACTAGATGTGGTGAAATTTGTCCTCTGCATTTGACCCATCCCCTTGGGGAGCAGTGGGCAGCAGCGGCGCCGCGCCCGGGAATCATTTTGGTGATTTAACCCCCAACTCCAACCCGTGTTGCTGAGTGCCAAGCAGGGAGACCACTAGGCCACTGAAGAGTCTCTTATCTATTAGAATAGGAAAACGAAAAAAGACTGAAAGAGTTGATGACACATAAGAACATACAGATATAAAATGAAGGCAGTTCCATCCATCCATCCATTTCCTACCGCTTATTCCCTTCGGGGTCGCGGGGGGCGCTGGAGCCCATCTCAGCTACAATCGGGCGGAAGGCGGGGTACACCCTGGACAAGTCGCCACCTCATCGCAGGGCCAACACAGATAGACAGACAACATTCACACTCACATTCACACACTAGGGCCAATTTAGTGTTGCCAATCAACCTATCCCCAGGTGCATGTCTTTGGAGGTGGGAGGAAGCCGGAGTACCCGGAGGGAACCCACGCAGTCACGGGGAGAACATGCAAACTCCACACAGAAAGATCCCGAGGCCGGGATTGAACTCAGGACCTTCGTATTGTGAGGCAGACGCACTAACCCCTCTGCCACCATGAAGGCAGTTATAAAATATATTTCCATAATTATGAACTGGGTGTTGTACAGTTAAACACAATTATTACCGTTAAGTCTAACCAAAAGGTTTGACATCCGTGAAAAAAAATTGTATTTCTTGTGTCAGAACGGCAATACATATATTCTTATGATTCGCTGCCTGGATCATGTTCTGTTTGGTTTTTGGACTGCTTCAGTTCCTGTTTTGTGCACCCCTGGGTTTGTTTTCAGTTACCATGGGTGCCTATTGTTTTCACCTGTCTTTGAATGGTGTTCGGGACGCTCACCTGTTTCTCGAGCACCGATCAGAGCGCTATTTAGTCCTGCCTTTTCCGGTCAGTCAGTCTGGGTTCCTAGTTTGCTACACGCAACAGTTAACGACTGTATTTTGATTCCTTTTGTATGCTAGCTTCCACGCTAGTCTCTTCTTTATATGCTTGATTCCACGCTAAGCTCTTTTTGTATGCTAGCTCCCACGCTAGCCCCCTTAGCTTTGCCTTCCGTGCTATGAGCACGCTTTTGTTTGTTACCGCCTGATTTATTGGTACAAACCCTGTTTCCATATGAGTTGGGAAATGGTGTTAGATGTAAATATAAACAGAATACAATGATTTGCAAATCCTTTTCAACCCATATTCAATTGAATGCACTACAAAGACAAGATATTTGATGTTCAAACTCATAAACTTTTTTTTTTTTTTCAAATAATAATTAACTTAGAATTTCAAGGCTGCAACATGTGCCAAAGTAGTTGGGAAAGGGCATGTTCACCACTGTGTTACATGGCCTTTCCTTTTAACAACACTCAGTAAATGTTTGGGAACTGAGGAGACACATTTTTTAAGCTTCTCAGGTGGAATTCTTTCCCATTCTTGCTTGATGTACAGCTTAAGTTGTTCAACAGTCCAGGGGTCTCCGTTGTGGTATTTTAGGCTTCATAATGCACCACACATTTTCAATGGGAGACAGGTCTGGACTACAGGCAGGCCAGTCTAGTACCCGCACTCTTTTACTTCGAAGCCACGTTGATGTAACACGTGGCTTGGCATTGTCTTGCTGAAATAAGCAGGGGCGTCCATGGTAACGTTGCTTGGATGGCAACATATGTTGCTCCAAAACCTGTATGTACCTTTCAGCATTAATGGCGCCTTCACAGATGTGTAAGTTACCCATGTCTTGGGCACTAAGACATGGTGAGAGGTTGGTCCTGGAACAACTTCGCCTTACAGTCTAGCCCCACCTGGACCCACTCCAAGTCGCCTACCAGCCCCGACTGGGAGTGGAGGACGCACTCATCTACCTGCTGAACCGAGCCCACACCCACCTAGACAAGCCTGCGAGCAGTGTGAGGGTCATGTTTTTTTACTTCTCCAGTGCTTTCAATACCATACGGCCTGAACTTCTGGGTGTGAAGTTGGAAACGATGCAGGTGGAGGCACCCTTGGTGTCCTGGGTTGTTGATTACCTGACTGACAGACCACAGTACGTGCGACTGCAGGACTGTGTGTCTGACAGGCTGGTCAGCAACACCGGGGCCCCGCAGGGCACAGTCCTCTCCCCCTTCCTCTTCACCATCTACACCACCGATTTCCACTATCAGTCAGAGTCCTGCCACCTTCAGAAGTTTTCTGATGACTCTGCGATAGTGGGGTGTATTGAGGATGATGACGATGAGGAATACAGGGCACTGGTGGAGGACTTTGTCACATGGTGTGGAAAGAACCACCTCCAGCTTAATGTGACGAAGACCAAGGACCTGGTTGTGGACCTGGGAAGGAGGAGGAGTACTCCGGCGACCCCTGTTTCCATCAGGGGTGTTGAGGATTATAAATACCTCGGTGTACACATGGACAACAAGCTGAATGGGTCAAAACACGCGGAGGCACTCTACAAGAAGGGACAGAGCCACCTCTACTTCCTCAGGAGACTAGGATCCTTCAACGTCTGTACAAAGATGTTGAAGATGTTCTACGAGTCAGTGGTGGCGGGCGCCTTCTTGTACGCCGTGGCCTGCTGGGGCAGCGGGCTGAGAGCGAGGGATGCAAACAGACTGGACAAGTTGGTAGAGAAGGCCAGTAACGTGGTGGGAGTGGAGCTAGACTCTCTGGCGGTGGTGTCAGAGAGGAGAAGTCTAGCAAAACTCCTAGCCATTATGGACAACACCTCCCACCCACTACACTCGGACCTTGCAGGGAGAATGAGCATGTTCAGTGGAAGGCTCAGACTCCCAAAATGCAACACGGAACGACACAGGAGGTCCTTTATACCGACAGCCATCATACTGTATAATGCATATGTTCCTTGACTGCACTTAAATGTAGAGTATATGTAGAATATATTTATAGTATTTATATATAATATATATAATATATTATATATATTATATTATTTATTGTTATTCTTGTCTATTTTGAGCGAACTGTGGTGCTGAATTTCCCCCAGGGATCAATAAAATACTTTCTATTCTATTATATATATTCTAATACACCCCCATACCATCACAGATGCTGGCTTTTCAACTTTGCGCCTATAACAATCCGGATGGTTCTTTTCCTCTTTGGTCCGGAGGGCACGGCGTCCACAGTTTCCAAAAACAATTTGAAATGTGGACTCGTCAGACTACAGAACACTTTTCCACTTTGTATCAGTTCATCTTAGATGAGCTCAGGCCCAGCGAAGCCTACGGTGTTTCTGGGTGTTGTTGATAAACGGTTTTCGCCTTGCTTAGGAGAGTTTTAACTTGCACTTACAGATGTAGCGACCAACTGTAGTTACTGACATTTGGTTTCTGAAGTGTTCCTGGGCCCATGTGGTGATATCCTTTACACACTGATGTCGCTTGTTGATGCAGTACAGCTTGAGGGATGGAAGGTCACGGGCTTAGCTGCTTACGTGCAGTGATTTCTCCAGATTCTCTGAACCCTTTGATGATATTACGGACCGTAGATGGTGAAATCCCTAAATTCTTAAACTTTTTTTCGCATTTGTTGACAAAGTGGTGACCCTCGCCCCATCCTTGTTTGTGAATGACTGAGCATTTCATGGAATCTTAATTTTATACCCAATCATGGCACCCACCTGTTCCCAATTTGCCTGTTCACCTGTGGGATGTTCCAAATAAGTGTTTGATGAGCATTCCTCAACTTTATCAGTATTTATTGCCACCTTTTCCAACTTCTTTGTCACGTGTTGCTGGCATCAAACTCTAAAGTTAATGATTATTTACAAAACAAAAAAAATGTTTATCAGTTTGAACATCAAATATGTTGTCTTTGTAGCATATTCAACTGAATATGGGTTGAAAATAATTTGCAAATCATTGTATTCCGTTTATATTTACATATAACACAATTTCCCAACTCATATGGAAACGGGGTTCGTAAATAAATAATTTCCTGCCTGCACACTGTGTCCGAAGTACGTCTGCATCTTGGGAAAACGACCCCCGCATCACAAAGCGTCCAGATCGTCACATATATCAAAGTGGTGCCTTCACACTATTCAAATTTGTTTGTTTTCACTAGGTGACAACTCAAATATTTTGCTAATCTAAGTTACCTATAACAATTTATTTGGTTGCCATCCGTTTGAGCATAAAGCTCTGTAACTTCTGGTACACGGACAAATGTATCTTCTCACTTTGATGTGTTGATAAGAGGGGCAACAAAATAAGTATTTAATGGTCGTTTATTCAGTAGGTGGTGTTGCAGAAGCTTCCGTTGTAAAAAAAATTGCAAGTTGACGGAAGTGACGTAGTCTTCGCGCATGTGTGCTTTTTCGCATTATTATATAGTATATAGTATGACAGTTATACTGTCATATTGAGTAAAAACAACTAATTTTGTGTTTTTGCTAACCTTACATCATTTTTGTTTAGGAGTTATGTTTAAATACATTTTTATTGCTTTTTTCGCATCATATCAGGATACTAAGAACATTACTGTCATATTAAGTAAAAAAGTAAAATTAGTATTAGCAAACCTTACAAAAGTTCATGTTTCTTTTAAAACTCACAAATATAAATTTTTCAGGCATTATTAGCCATTTTTCATGTTTGGTTTAGGAGTTATGTTTAAATAAGTGTCATATTTAGTGTGACAGTTATATTGTCATATTGATTAAAACAACAAAGTTTTGTCTTTGCAAACCTCACAAAAGATAATTTTTCTAGTAAAACTCACGAATATACATTATTCCAGGCATTGGAATTAGACATTTTGCATGTTTGGTTTAGGAGTGATGTTTGAATAAATTGTTATTGTTTATTTCGCATTATCTCAGGAATCTAAGAACATTAATGTCATATTGAGTAAAAAACTATTTTTTTGTATTTGCAAACCTTACAAAAACACCTGATTGTAGTAAAACTTACATCGATACATTATTACAGGCATTTTTAGACATATTGCATGTTTGGTTTTGGAGTTATGTTTATATAACTTTCATATTTTAAGACCAATGTCTTGAAAAAATATATCACTCTTGAATCAACACTGTAGTTAATACTATGATCAATGTTAATTAAAAACTAAATGTGAGGTATAAATAATAATGGAAGTATAATTGTTTGTATATAGTATATAATTGGTGTAAAGGTTTAACACGTGTACAAAGATATTTCATATGCCTTTACTGTGTATATAATTTAACTGTGTTTATGTTGTGTATAATGTGTATTTATAATACATCTCCCATAAACCTGCAACAATGGTTTGGAAAGGACCCATCCTGTCCCCTGTGTACAACCCCAGCAACACTCAAGCACATAATGGTTGGCTGTAGAACCAGCCTCACTCAAGGCAGATATACGTGGAGACATAACCAGGTCCTCAGATGTCTAGCTGACAAACTTGAGTGCAGGAGGATATCCATCAATGCCCAACCCATCAACAACCAGGATGTGTGCCGACACCTACCAGCGTTTGTTCGGGAGGGGGAAAAGCTGAAGACAAGACCTTCAAATCCTGATCTAAGCCCATTGAATGCAGCCAGGGACTGGCAGATGCGAGTCGACTTAGATCAGAGGCTAATTTTCCCCCCGGCGATCGCAACGACCACCCTGCGTCCAGACCTCGTCCTATGGTCTGAAACCTGCCATATTGTCTATATCATTGAACTGACAGTTCCGTGGGAGGATGCCATCGAAGAAGCGTATGAACGCAAGAAGCTGCGGTACTCCAACCTTGCAGCTGAGGCACAGGACAGAGGCTGGAGGGTAAGGGTGCGCCCAGTGGAGGTGGGCTGTAGGGGCTTTGTAGCTAGCACAACAGAAAAGCTCCTTAGGGAGGTTGGAGTCAGGGGGCAGGCTCACAGACAGGCCATTAAAGAGCTGGCCAACACAGCAGAGAGGACGAGCCATTGGTTGTGGTTGAGGAGGAGTGACACCAGCTGGGCTGCTAAGGCTAACACCTAATGGGACACACACACCCAGGGATTTGATCACCCTGGGGTGGGCCCTTCCTCAGCAGAGGGTGTCTTGTGGTAAGCCGGGCCGAAACACCCTGTGACGCTGGGGCACACAACTGAAGATGTGTCCCAATGGTGGAAAAGCCTCCCAGCAGTGTCACCTAGCCTCACTTAGGTATGCGGTCAGGTGCAAGCCTGGCTCAGGGAGGAGGACGCCCCTGCCATGCAGAGTCCCCAGGGATTGTACCAACTAGTCCTTTCAACAAATTAT
The DNA here is from genome assembly GCF_033978785.1 of Entelurus aequoreus. Lineage (NCBI taxonomy): Eukaryota > Metazoa > Chordata > Actinopteri > Syngnathiformes > Syngnathidae > Entelurus > Entelurus aequoreus. The sequence continues at coordinate 23,896,923 of NC_084744.1, read as the reverse complement.
GTTGTACAAAGGACATTTCATAATTTTCGGAAGTTCATCTTGTTTATAGGGTTAGGCGCAATAAGTGTTCAACTTCAGCCTAAACCCTTTCGGTCTGCAACATTTTCATTTTCAATTTATGAATGTATAACTGTTTGTTTATTTTGTTGACCATTGACCGAAGAATAATAAACAAAACTAAACTAAAATATTTAGTATGACAGTAATACTGTCATATTGAGTAAAAAAGTAATTTGTGTCTTCGCAAAACATACTAAAGATATTTTTTTTAGTAAAACTCACAAAGGTTCATTATTCCAGGCATTATTAGAAATGTTGCATGTTTGGTGTAGGAGTTATGTTTGAATACATTTGTATTGCTTTTTTTGCATTATCTCAGGATTCTAAGAACAATACTGTTATATTGAGTAAAAAAACCTAATTTGTGTCTTTGTAAACCTTACAAAATATATTCTTTTTAGTAAAACTAACACATATACATTGTTCCAGGCATTATTAGAAATGTTGCATGTGTGGTTTAGAAGTTATGTTTGAATAAATTGTTATTGCTTTTTTCGCATAATCTCAGGATTCTAAGAACATTTCTGTCATATTGAGTAAAAAACACATTTTTGTGTTTGCAAGCCTTAAAAAAGACACATTATTTCAGGCATTGTTAGCTATTTTACATGTTTGGTTTTAATAGTTATGTTTAAATAATTGTCATATTGAGTGTGATAGTTATACCTTCATATTGAGTAAAACCAAATTTGTGTATTTGCAAACCTTACAAAAACACCTGAAAACTCACATAGATACATTATTACAGGCATTTTTAGACATATTGCATGTTTGGTTTTGGAGTTATGTTGATATAACTTTCATATTTAGTATGACAGTTATAAAGAAGTTAAAGTTAAAGTACCCATGATTGTCACACACACACTAGGTGTGGTGAAATGATTCTCTGCATTTGACCCATCACCCTTGATCACCCCCTGGGAGGTGAGGGGAGCAGTGAGCAGCAGCTTTTGGTGATTGGAGGGGCCGTCGGCGCAAAGTGGCAGCCATGCTTCCGTCAGTCTACCCCAGGGCAGCTGTGGCTACGGAGGTAGCTTATGTTGCGTTTGACCAGATGTTCCTCCAAGTGGGATGTAAAACGCTGGTCAGTCCCAAGTTCCTTAATGACATATACACTGAAATCAAAGGTACCACCAAGCACAGAATAGGTATTTTGTAATTTATTGTCAAATATTTGAGAATAGAGACCAGCCTCGAACAACACATCCAAATGCGTAGCCCAAGTTGATCTGGCATTCCAAAGGAAAAAGCAACTCTTTTCACACAAAGAAAGCCCCCATCTCCCCCCCCCTCCTCTCAACACTGATAAGAAGAGAGACTTGGGGGTTGTGTTCACATTCCTGATGGTTTACGACCCTGTCTAAACAGGCAATCTGAAGACAAAGAGAAACTGGTATACAGAGTATACATGGAAACATATGAGCTGATTCAAACATGATTATGAATTTTAAAAAAATAACTCTTAAACATATGCATTATCCACAATCCCCCTTCAGATCTTATCCAAAAGATCTCTCCTACGAGAGCAACACCTCTAAAGCACGCCCTACATTAAAGTAGGTGCTGTTTTGGTTTTCGAGCAAGCTATCGATAAACAATCAAACCATAGTTACATGGGAGAGAGAAGGAGGGAGTCAACGTCAATGTCGTCATTGTCAGGGAAGGAAACCAACAGTCCCTGAAAGTCACCACTATGCTTGACCCCCTTCAGTGACATAGCAAGCCCAGAACCAGGGTGGGGTTGACCTTTGACAGCTCTAACAATGATGCGGGTGCATAGAGACCTAGCACAAGGGGCAATAAGGCATCCGCATGAGGTTATGACGGCCAAGAAAACTCCAATGGAGACCAGGGCCGACTTAATTAGGTCAGACCACCTGCCAAAGGTGTTATGAAGCCAATCTTTAAAGGGGTCAGAGACACCGGAAACTTCAGTAAGTTCTTAGGCTCTGAGGCCTTCTAAGGCGCTCTGGACCGAGCCATCGGGGGCAGTGTTGTTAGGAATGAAGGTACAGCATTGGTCACCAAACATTGCACACACACCTTCTTCCTTGGCTAGGATGCGGTCAAGGGCTATGCGGATCTGAACGGCCCTGAGGGAGGTCGGGGCAAGTTGTTCAGCAAGTCCCTCAACGGCGTCACAAGTCAGGTTGGTTAGTCTCAACGGCGGCGGGGAGTTAGAGAGGCCGCTGAAACAGGAGTTCCAAGGGGTGTTAATTTGGTGAGTGGGGTCACCAGTCTAACCATATTCTAATGTACAATCTGTGCTTCCCACAACACCAGAATAAGTCAGCTCTTGCCCAAGGGCCTATCCTTGAGCCATCTATCAGTGTGGTGCACCAGGAAGGGTTAATGTCACCCAATTTGTTGGGGGACGAAGAGGGTCCTTTGAATTGAAAACACGTGTAATTCAGCTTTTGGGCCACAAATGGAAGAAGTCGGGTGGAATTGTCAACAGGAGGGTACACACTAGCCAACAAATCGCACCCTGGTGGCGTGGGTTCAGAGAACAAGGAAATAAGACAGTTTGAGCCATTTATGTCAGTCAACTTAAAAGGGTGCATAGAGACATAGAATTTGATCTACTTACCAGGTAAGTGTGGGGAAAAGGACGTCCAGCGTAACAAGCAACACAGTCACCCAGGTTTTGGCATCCACCTGAGCCACAGGTTTACCTGTACCCGCTCCTAAGGTCAAAGTTACCAGGCGTTCGGTGGTGATGTCATTAGCACGCACAGATGTGAGAGCCTTTGAAACACCACCAAGGTGGGGTGGTACTTTAGGTGCTACAGAGGGTGTAGAGGTAGTTAACGCCCTCTCAAGGACATTAATTTTAATAATTCCTTTAGAGTCTGTATCAGTCAGGTCAACCCCCAAAACAACATAAAAGGGACGATGGGCACCACTTACCATAGTATGTTGTCTGCATCCGACACCAATGGTTCAGGGTTGAGTCGTAACAAATATAGAGGTTATTACCACGGTAATAGCTATTGTGTCCCCCGTAATTAATCACACTGCACAGGTCAAAAAATAAGTCTTGCTATCCCCTTTGACCCAGTCTATTTAAAGTCCGCTGTATGTTCTTAGACACTTGTCAGTCACTGTCGTCAGGAAGGATGAACTGAGACACAAAAACAGTAGAACACGCCCAAGCACCAGTCCGTCAGGGAACACTACCGGGTGTAACATCCTGCCTTTCGTCTATCAATATCAGAGTAATTTAGGTAACAAAACGGGGATAAACATCAAACTTTTCACTTAATGTAACGACACATGTAGTTATGCTGAAAACAAGCAAGAGAAATTGGATAACTTCGAGTATAAAGGCTGGTCTCAAATAAGGATATACAATATAGAAGTTAAAAAAGTAATATAGGTAGAAAATCTCTCTCTCAGCGTCGTCTTCTGGGCTGTAGGATTATGTGTGTGTAATTAAAGCCTCGCTCTTCTATGACCTAGAAGGGGAGAGGTTACTAGCACAATCACCCCTTATGTGTGTTACCTCGTTAACACACACACTAAAAATGAGTCGTTTTCTGCTCCCGTTCTTCTTCAGATGCCTCAGACTCAAAAGGCGCTGCTGGGGGGTCGAGTGGGGCAGATGTAGTGGCGATGTCAGCAATGATATCCGCTGGTAATCTGTCAGGTTCTTCAGCAGGAGTGTAGAGGGAGAGGTGGTACCAGGTGTCCCCTTTTCCAGCTAGTCGAAGGGCGTGAGACGTCCGTTCCACGACCTTGAAGGGACCAGTCCACCTGGGCTCCGTCCACTTGCGTTTGATGACCTAGATCTTGCCCTTCTCAGCAGGCGGAAGGGAATCTGGAGTGGCGGGCTGTCATCCTCGTATCTGTACAGAAGAACTGGCACACAAATTCTGCATTTTTTGTGTAAAATACCATTTTGGTTTTACGCTGAGTCCTCCTTCCATGGGGGCTGCTGGTCCTGTGAATGGCTGACCTGTATGCAGCTCATAGGGTGAAAAAGTCAAAGGGCGGTAAAACAGTTTTATTCACGGACATTCGAATGATCATTAACGCTAATTGCAACATGTCAATCCAATTAAATTTGGTCTGTGCACAGATTTTAGCCAATTAATTTTTAATGTTCTGGTCCATCCTTTCAACCTTACCTTGGGACTCAGGATGGTACCCCAAACCTGTGTTCTAGTCCGAAAGCCTTTTCGACCAAGGCTAAGTGAGTATTTTTTTTTGTTTTTTTTAAATGGTTGCCGTTGTCTGACCTAATCTTTTTGGGGAAACCATGTCGGGGTACTAGATCATTCACAAGTCATTTAATTACTGATATTGCATCCTCTTTTGAGGTTGTTGTTGCTTCCGGCCAACCACTGTGATTGTCAACACAAGTCAGTACGTACCTTTTCCCTTGTACCGTATTGATCATATCAGTGAAATCAAAGACTATACATGGTTCACCCTCACCTCCTCCCTATTCTAAATTTGATCTACTTAACTACTATCGATGTGTAAAATCGTTATTTTCAAATTAAAATGTAGTTATAACTTCTTACCCACGGGAAAAATGTTAAAACTATGGAATGTGTCAGAGTCGGATTATTGTCGATTTTGTTCCAAGGAGTCTGTATCCACCCTCACTCACCCCCTTCTGTTTCTGAAAAAGGACTGTGTTAGTCATACTATCACTTTCAGAAACATCTAAGAAAAAGGTCAGCTAATAGTCAAGTAGCGGAGGACAAGTCATGTTTGAGGTCAATGATAGTCTCTTTAGCCTCTGTGGTCCACTGGGGGGTGTTGTTAGGGTAGGGGACCCCATAGCAATATCACAAATAACTCAAACTCCACTAAATATGCTTATATTTTATATTGTCACAAATACTAGAAAAATACTACCCGTATGGCGGATGCTTTATCAATAGTATTTTGAAATTTTACCACACCTGGTGGCCCCAATAATTGATTAAGTCAAGCTCATGTTGTAGAAAGTCGAATGATGCGGACACGTTTGTTACTGAATACTTTCTATCAGACTTCTGCCATGGCAACTTTGTGTATGTAATGAGCAACTATAATTATTTGATATGCTTAAATGTGTAATGTGTCGTTTTAGCTCAGCTGTTGTGTAGCTGCTAGCTCCTCGTAGCCTACAGGTGTCTAAAGTGCAGCCCATAGTTATGTGTTTAACACAACTATGTGCTAAACCTAAACAATTGAAAATGTGGTATTTGGGTGTCGGTGTAATGTTTGGCAGCTACGCCGTGTCTTATCATTGCACCTAAGTTCTTTGGTTTTGTAGGCGAGACAGACAGCAAGTGAACAATGTGGGACACAATTGTGTCCATCTTATACCATGCTAGTTGTTTCAAAGATAGGTCAACATGAGCAACCACACCTTGAGTTCCAACATATATAAATATACAAAGGAGTCAAAGGTCTCCTGGTATGAGTGTCTAACTGGTGATCATAACATATGGCGAGTCGGGTGGCAGAACACACGGAAGCATCTCAGCCAGTCAGGGTTTTCACTGTTAGAGCAGTTGGATGTCAGCCATTCCTGTTGTTTCAGGCTGTGGTAGGAGCCTTGGTAGTGGTGTCGCAGCTTGGTGGTTGAGCCGTCAGGTAACACCAGGAATGTTCCTTCTGTGCGATTTGAATGTCAGGGTACAGTCTGTAAAGGAGGTCCAGCAATCTGAACCGGAAGTGGTTTGGTGACAGGTAACCTTCTTGTGACCCCAGCGAAGCATTCGACCTTTAAAGAGGAAGCACACAGTTTCTTTGGTACCTCTGCATTCAGAATCGAATGGGTGGCGCCAGTGTCAATCACGAACTGATAACATTGTCCGTTGACACTCATGTCCAGCAGGGGGCCAGTCTGTATCTCCTGCTGAGGCTCCTGCGGTGGGCGTCCTTTGCCACGCTTTTGTGTTTGTTTGTTGGCACTACGGAACCTTTCCTGTTCGGAAATGTTCGGACAGTCACGACTCCAGTGACCAGGCTGGTCACAGCCGAAACAGTTTCCACCCCGGACTGGCTTTGAAGCACCGTGTTATCCACCACCCGAGTCCAACCGTCTGGTCGCACGTCTGTTGAGGATTCTTTCCTCCACCTGTTGGAACTCAGAAGCAAGGTCACCCAGTGCTGAATATACCCTAGCTGATGTTTTACTAATTAGTTCTTTTGACCTTTTATCTTCAGCGATCTGTAAATTAAGGAGTTGCTTCCTTGCTGCTCTGTCATTAGCCTTATCATCCTCATCTTGAGGAAAGAGACTGCGCATAGCAGTAGCTATGTTTGTAACGTATGGTGTTATCGGTGAGGTCGAAGATTCAGCCATTAATCCTGCTTGTTGTTCTGTATTTTTGCCATCTTGTGTGGAAACACAACGATACAAAATGCTTCTAAAGTCTGCCACAGCAAAAGGCTTGTATTGAAATCTGCCGCTATTATCAGGAAAAAGTGGATATGCGTGTCCCTCCAGCTTTTTTTTTTTTTTAAGCGTGTGTTGTATGCATGTGGTTCATGTGGGTGTTGGTCAATGTAGCCTTCCATTGAGCCATTAACAGTTACAGGAGACCACAAAGTCTGGCTCTGTTGTGTGTTGTTCAAGAATGTCTGATGTGCACGTGAGAGACTGTCATCTACTGGGGGAGGGCATTTGTTTATGGCAACAAAATGGTCTGGCGTGTAAAGTGAGGAGTTTTGCGTTGACTCATGCATTATCTGCTGTCTAGTAAGATTAGGCATATTCGGGAGGTTTTCCGCTGGGTGGATGTTATTTTGGGGCTTAGGCACCAGAGGTGATTTACACTCAGGAGACAGCGTTAGTTTTGGAGGAGGGTTCAATCTTAGAGAGGCCGCGTGTGAGCACCACCCTCATTTGTCACAGGAGTAGGGGGTGGACCAGAGAGCTTTGTTTCTGTTTCGACCACCAGGGCTCATCTAAGAAAAAGGTCAGCTAATAGTCAAGTAGCGGAGGACAAGTCATGTTTGAGGTCAATGATAGTCTCTTTAGCCTCTGTGGTCCACTGGGGGGTGTAAAGACGCCTCCGGCTTTACGTCATAGGGCGGTGGCTTAGTCAAAGTCTGGGCGGGTCGTTTGAATTGTCTTACGCATGCGCGGCAGGCAAAAGACCAATCAATCCATCTGTCATATTTGTCTCATTAATCATCTGTTCTTTTGCTGCATTTCGTTTTTCCACGTAATCCCCGTTTACTTTTATCATACGCCAAACTCTTAAATTCCCGAGCACCAACCCTGCTCTTTTTTCTCTTAACCTGCCTGTTCCATTTTCACCAGCGCACACACACACACACACACATGATCACATGAGCACGCGCATCCAGCACACACACACACACACATAAGCACTCTCTCTCTGCGTTTCACTTTACCATAAAACTTCCAGTTACTTTTTTATTTTATTTTATATTTTACCAGACGTTTGAGTTCACAACTTTTCGAGTATTGTAAACTCCCTCTTAACCCTTTCAAGGAACGTTATCTTTTCGACAACCGTCCATTCAATTGATCATTACAAAGTAATGACTAATCACATTTTCCCATCACATTCTTGTCTGTCACACTCCTTGGCCATTGTGTCCATTTTTTTTTTTCAGGGGCCTCAAACCCCTGAACCATACGGCGGCCTTTAACCCCGTACTTTTATCATACAATACGCAGCTAGAGCCTCTAACTCTAACCCGTGCAATTTATCGTACAATACGCAGCTAGAGCCTCTAACTCTAACCCGTGCAATTTATCGTACAATACGCAGCTAGAGCCTCTAACTCTAACCCGTGCAATTTATCGTACAATACGCAGCTAGAGCCTCTAACTCTAACCCGTGCAATTTATTGTACAATACGCAGCTAGAGCCTCTAACTCTAACCCGTGCAATTTATTGTACAATACGCAGCTAGAGCCTCTAACTCTAACCCGTTACTATTTGCTTACTCGTCAGTGAAGCAGCCCGTCACGGTAATCTTGACACAATGACGTGAGTGGTATTCACAACTTTTATGCAATGGTGGCTACGGCAAAATGCAACCAATCTATCAAAATGTAATCAATCAATCAAAATCACCACTCTGTGTCTGGGGTACAATTCTGTGTTTGACTTACAGACCTCAGGACAGACTCCTAATGCAGATTTTATCTAAAAAGAAAGGTTCTGCTTACCTTGAATTATGTTTTGGCCATGTGAGTCTGTCCAGAAGATTGCAAGAGAAGGTCCAATTGTCAGCGTGTCATCTCGGACGAAGCCCCCAAATTGTTGCGTTTGACCAGTGTTCCTCCAAGTGGGATGTAAAACGCTGGTCAGTCCCAAGTTCCTTAATGACATATACACTGAACTCAAAGGTACCACCAAGCACAGAATAGGTATTTTGTAATTTATTGTCAAATATTTGAGAATAGAGACCAGCCTCGAACAACACATCCAAATGCGTAGCCCAAGTTGATCTGGCATTCCAAAGGAAAAAGCAACTCTTTTCACACAAAGAAAGCCCCCCCCTCCTCTCAACACTGATAAGAAGACAGACTTGGGGGTTGTGTTCACATTCCTGATGGTTTACGACCCTGTCTAAACAGGCAATCTGAAGACAAAGAGAAACTGGTATACAGAGTATACATGGAAACGAGCTGATTCAAACATGATTATGAATTTAAAAAAAAAACCTCTTAAACATATGCATTATCCACACTTACCACCACCAGGTGTGGATGAATGATGGGTTCTCACTTCTCTGTGAAGCGCTCTGAGTGTGTAGAAAAGCGCTATATGAATCTAATCCATTATTATTATCATTATTATTTAACCCCCAATTCCAACCTTTGATGTTGAGTGTCAAGCAGGGAGTTAATGGGTCCCATTTTTATAGTCTTTGGTATGATTCGGCCGGGGTTTAAACTCACGACCTAAATTTCATATTTAATTTGACAGTTATACTGTCATATTGAGTAAAAAAACCTAATTTGTGTCTTTGCAAACCTTACAAAAGATCTTTTTTTTGGTAAAACTCACAAAGATAGGTTATATTTATCTTCTTTTGTTGAGAAGAATTGTTGTACTTTCTTGGGTAGCAGGTAATAGTTTGCTTTGTACATAATTTTAGCTGTTTGCAAATGCACTAAATCATTGAATTTCAATAATTGTGATTTAATAAATAAAGGGTTTGTATGTTCTCTATATCCAACATTATGTATTATTCTAGTTGATCTTTTTTGTAACACCGTTAGTGAATGAATCGCACATTTGTAGTTGTTTCCCCATACACAATAACTAATATGGTCACACTAGCGAGTGGTAGAAAATATGAAGTGATTTTTGGTGTAGCTTTATTCATTATTGATGTGTTTCTTGCTACTTTATGTTGTATATTTTTTACATGAGATTTCCAATTCAATTTATCATCTATTATTACACCCACAAATTGGTTTTCTTTTAACCTTTCCATATTTACTCTGTCTATCTGTATGTGTGTTTGACTTTGTCTTCTACTGTTACCAAATAGCATTATTTTAGTTTTACTGAGATTCAAAGATAGTCTGTTTTTGTCAAACCATCTTTTTAATTTGTTAATTTCTTCTGTTATTATTTGTATTATCTTCTGTGTTTTCCTAAACAAAATGCTGTTGTATCATCTGCAAATAATACTAACTTTAAGTCCTTTGTAACTTTACAAATGTTATTTATGTAGAGATTGAATAATTTTGGTCCGAGTATTGACCCGCCACAATATATTTTTAGCTCTCTGGAAATGTGTTCGCCTAGCTTCACGTATTGCTTCCTGTTGGTTAAGTAGCTTCTTACCCAGTTCAATGCCAACCCTCTGATGCCATACCGTTCTAATTTGTTTATTAAAATGTTATGATTAATTGTGTCAAACGCTTGTGTTAAATCCATAAACACTGCAGCAGCACATTTTTTACTATCTATTGCAACTGTGATCTCTTCCGTTATTTCGATTAATGCTATTGATATTGAGATGTTGGCTTTGTATCCGTATTGGTTGTCTGTGAGTGTTTTGTTTTTATTTATGAATTTGTTTAATCTGTTATTGAACAGTTTTTCAATTATTTTAGAAAATTGTGGAAGTGAAACAGGTCTTTAGTTTGTAAACTGGTGTTTGTCTCTAGTCTTATAAATCGGTACCATTTTTGCTATTTTTATATTGTCTAGGAATTTGCCTGTTTGAAATAATAGGTTGCTATATGTTAGAGGTTCTGAAATCTTTTCAATTACCTTTTTTATCATTTTCATATCAATTTCGTTGCAATCAGTTGAGGTCTTGGATTTACCTTTTTTCACAATATTGATTATTTCCTCTTTTGTCACTCCTTTTAGGAACATAGAGTTGGGGTTTTATCTATGGTGTCATTCAAGTCCTCAACTGACTCAGGATCTGGAATCTTATCTTCCAGATTTGGTTCAATGTTCACGAAGTACTTATTGAAGCTTTCAACTACTTCGTTCATATTGTCATTTTCTACGTTTCCATCTAAGAAGTATTTATGGTCCTTCTTGGTACCATTTTGAATAATGCTATTTAGGATGCCCCATGTTGCTCTCATATTGTTTTTGTTATGGTCCAATAATTTACTGTAATATTATTTTCTACATGTTCGTAGTATGCCAGTTAGCTTGTTCTTATACTTTTTGTACTTGTTTTCTGCTTCTATAGATCTTTGTGTTATAAATCTTCTATATAGTGTATTCTTCTTTTTGCAAGCGTTTCTCAGTCCATTTGTCATCCATGGTTGATTATTTTTCTTTTGCTTCTTACTATGTTGTTTCAATGGACAGTCAATCCATCCATCCATCTTCTTCCGCTTATCCGAGGTCGGGTCGCGGGGGCAGCAGCCTAAGCAGGGAAGCCCAGACTTCGTCCAGCTCCTCCCGGGCGATCCCGAGGCGTTCCCAGGCCAGCCGGGAGACATAATCTTCCCCGTGGCCTCCTACCAGTTGGACGTGCCCTAAACACCTCCCGAGGGAGGCGTTTGAGGGGAATCCTGACCAGATGCCCGAACCACCTCATGTGGCTCCTCTCGATGTGGAGGAGCAGTGGCTTTACTTTGAGCTACCCCCGGATAGCAGAGCTTCTCACCCTATCTCTAAGGGAGAGCCCCGCCACCCGGCGGAGGAAACTCATTTCGGCCGCCTGTACCCGTGATCTTGTCCTTTCGGTCATGACCCAAAGCTCATGACCATAGGTGAGGATGGGAATGTAGATCGACCGGTAAATTGAGAGCTTTGCTTTCCAGCTCAGCTCCTTCTTCACCACAACGGACCGATACAGCGTCCGCATTACTGAAGACGCGGCACCGATCCGCCTGTCGATCTCACAATCCACTTTTCCCTCACTCGTGAACAAGACTCCTAGGTACTTGAACTCCTCCACTTGGGGCAGGGTCTCCTCCCCAACCCGGAGATGGCACTCCACCCTTTTCCAGGCAAGAACCATGGACTCGGACTTGGAGGTGCTGATTCTCATCCCAGTCGCTTCACACTCGGCTGCGAACCGATCCAGTGAGAGCTGAAGATCCTGGCCAGATGAAGCCATCAGGACCACATCATCTGCAAAAAGCAGAGACCTAATCCTGCAGCCACCAAACCGGATCCCCTCAACGCCTTGACTGCGCTTAGAAATTCTGTCCATAAAAGTTATGAACAGAATCGGTGACAAAGGGCAGCCTTGGCGGAGTCCAACCCTCACTGGAAACGTGTCCGACTTACTGCTGGCAATGCGGACCAAGCCTAGAAATGTTGTCCATAAAAGTTATGAACAGAATCGGTGACAAAGGGCAGCCTTGGCGGTGTCCAACCCTCACTGGAAACGGGTCCGACTTACTGCCGGCAATGCGGACCAAGCTCTGACACCGGATCATTCAGGGAGCAGACCGCCACAATCAGACAGTCCGATACCCCATACTCTCTGAGCACTCCCCACAGGACTTCCCGAGGGACACGGTCGAATGCCTTCTCCAAGTCCACAAAGCACATGTAGACTGGTTGGGCAAACTCCCATGCACCCTCAAGGACCCTGCCGAGAGTATAGAGCTGGTCCACAGTTCCACGACCAGGACGAAAACCACACTGTTCCTCCTGAATCCGAGGTTCGACAATCCGGCGTAGCCTCCTCTCCAGTACACCCGAATAGACCTTACCGGGAAGGCTGAGGAGTGTGATCCCACGATAGTTGGAACACACCCTCCGGTTCCCCTTCTTAAAGAGAGGAACCACCAACTCAGTCTGCCAATCCAGAGGTACCGCCCCCGATGTCCACGCGATGCTGCAGAGTCTTGTCAACCAAGACAACCCCACAGCATCCAGAGCCTTAAGGAACTCCGGGCGGATCTCATCCACCCCCGGGGCCTTGCCACAGAGGAGCTTTTTAACTACCTCAGCAACCTCAGCCCCAGAAATAGGAGAGCCCACCACAGATTCCCCAGGCACTGCTTCGTCATAGGAAGACGTGTCTGTGGGATTGAGGAGGTCTTCGAAGTATTCCCTCCACCGATCCACAACATCCGCAGTCGAGGTCAGCAGAACACCATCCGCACCATACACGGTGTTGACAGTGCACTGCTTCCCCTTCCTGAGGCGGCGGATGGTGGTCCAGAATCGCTTCAAAGCCGTCCGGAAGTCGTTTTCCATGGCCTGGCCGAACTCCTCCCATGTCCGAGTTTTTGCCTCCGCGACCGCTGAAGCTGCACACCGCTTGGCCTGTCGGTACCTGTCTGCTGCCTCCGGAGTCCCATGAGCCAAAAGAACCCGATAGGACTCCTTCTTCAGCTTGACGGCATCCCTCACCGCCGGTGTCCACCAACGGGTTCTAGAATTACCGCCACGACAGGCACCAACTACCTTGCGGCCACAGCTCCAATCAGCCGCCTCGACAATAGAGGTGCGGAACATGGTCCACTCGGACTCAATGTCCAGCACCTCCCTCGTGACATGTTCAAAGTTCTTCCGTCAATGTCTGTCAATGGACAGTGTTTGTCATAAAGCATCTCGAAGGTATTAAAAAAAATACCATATGCATTTTCACTGTAGACTGCAGTCCCAACTCTGTTTTCTCAGATCGTTTTTGAGAGCTGTCATACTTTGTTCGTACACATTCTTCGAAAAGTATTTTTGTCATCAATGTTCCTCTTTTTGAAGTTTCCGTTGTAGATTATGAAAACTGGCAGAGGATCACTGATGTCGGATATTAGCAGGCCACTTGTGGTATTGTTATCAAAGTCATTAGTAAAAATATTATCACCCCGCCACCCCAAAAGGGACAAGCGGTAGAAAATGGATGGATGGATTATCAATATGTGTGGCTCTGTGTCCTGAGACTCTGCTTGGCCTTGTGATTTTAGGATACAAACTCAGGCTATACATTGTGTCCATAAAGTCATCTATGGGCTTTTGTTTGTTAGGGTTCATGAGGTCAATGTTGAAGTATCCACATACGAAGGTTATTTTTTGACTGATTTCAATAAAAGTTCTCAAACGTATCAATGTTTGACTTCGGTGATCTGTATATACAACTGATCAGTAAGTTTTTGCTTTTTTCTTGGCATATTTCAGTGGTAATACATTCTAAGATATTATCAATAGCTAGTGACATATTCTTTACCACTTTGTAGTTTAGGTTCTTCATCACGTACACAGCTACTCCCCCTCCGTTCTTGTTGATTCTGTTGATATAGTTTAGTTCATATCCTTGTAGTTCAAAATCCATTCCTTTTTTAGCATCCATCTATATGTCTGAGATAGCGATAATTTTGAAGGGTTCGTTAAATTGCTCCAAAAAAATGTGTCACATTGTTGTAGCTAGCATACAAACTTCTGCTGTTTAAATGAATAATCGACAGTTTGTTGTCTATTTTAATCTATCCGTCCATCCATTTTCTTCCGCTTATCCGAGGTCAAGTCGCGGGGGCAGCAGCTTAAGCAGAGAAGCCCAGACTTCCCTCTCCCCAGCCACTTCGTCCAGCTCTTCCCAGGGGATCCCGAGGCGTTCCCAGACCAGCCGAGTGACATAGTGTTTCCAACGTGTCCTGGGTGTGTTTGGGTGGCATCCTGAGCAGATGCCCGAACCACCTCATCTGGCTCCTCTTGATGTGGAGGAGCAGTGGCTTTACTCTGAGCTACTCCTGGATGATAGATATTCTCACCCTATCTCTAAGGGAGAGACCTGCCACCCGGCGGAGGGAACTAATTTCGGCCGCTTGTACCCGTGATCTTGTCCTTTCTGTCATAACCCAAAGCTCATGACCATAGGTGAGGATGGGAACGTAGATTGACCGGTAAATTGAGAGCTTTGCCTTCCGGCTCAGCTCCTTCTTCACCACAACGGATCGATACAGCGTCCGCATTACTGAAGACGCCGCACCAATCCACTCTTCCCCCACTCGTGAGCAAGACTCCTAAGTACTTGAACCCCTTCACTTGGGCAAAATCTCCTCCCCAACTTGGAGATGGCCCTCCACCCTATCCCGGGCGAGAACCATGGACTTGGACTTGGAGATGCTGATTCTCATCCCAGTCGCTTCACACTCGGCTACGAACCAATCCAGTGAGAGGTGAAGATCCTGGCCAGTTGAAGCCATCAGGACCACATCATCTGCAAAAAGCAGAGACCTAATCCTGCAGCCACCAAACCGGATTCCCTCAACTCCCTGACTGCGCCTAGAAATTTTGTCCATAAAAGTTATGAACAGAATCGGTGACAAAGGGCAGCCTTGGTGGAGTCCAACCCTCACTGGAAACGGGTCCGACTTACTGCTGGCAATGCGGACCAAGCCTAGAAATGTTGTCCATAAAAGTTATGAACAGAATCGGTGACAAAGGGCAGCCTTGGCGGAGTCCAACCCTCACTGGAAACGGGTCCGACTTACTGCCGGCAATGCGGACCAAGCTCTGACACCGGATCATTCAGGGAGCAGACCGCCACAATCAGACAGTCCGATACCCCATACTCTCTGAGCACTCCCCACAGGACTTCCCGGGGGACAGGGTCGAATGCCTTCTCCAAGTCCACAAAGCACATGTAGACTGGTTGGGCAAACTCCTATGCACTCTCAAGGACCCTGCCGAGAGTATAGAGCCGGTCTACCGTTCCACGACCTGGACGAAAACCACACTGTTCCTCCTGAATCCGAGGTTCGACTAGCCGGCGCAGCCTCCTCTCCAGTACACCTGAATAGACCTTACCGGGAAGGCTGAGGAGTGTGCTCCCACGATAGTTGGAACACACCGTCCGGTTACCCTTCTTAAAGAGAGCACCCGATGTCCATGCGATGTTGCAGAGTCTTGTCAACCAAGACAGCCCCATAGCATCCAGAGCCTTAAGGAACCGGGCAAACCTCATCCACCGAGGAGCTTTTTAACTACCTCGGCAACCTCCGCCCCAGAAATAGGAGAGCCCACCACAGATTCCACAGGCACTGCTTCCTCATAGGAAGATGCGTTGGTGAGATTGAGGAGGTCTTTGAAGTATTCCCTCCACTGATCCACAACAGCTGCAGTAGAGGTCAGCAGCACACCATCCTCATCATACATGGTGTTGACAGTGCACTGCTCGCAGTAATCCGGCCTCCTGGTGGTAGAGGGCGGTAGTGATCCCAGAGATCATTGCTCGCCGCAGAAGAAAAAAAAAAAAAAAAAAAGTTAGCAATAAGCAGTGTTGGGACTAACGCATTACAAAGTAACGCGTTACTGTAACGCCGTTAGTTTCGGCGGTAACTAGTAATCTAACACGTTATTTTTTATATTCAGTAACTCAGTTACCGTTACTACATGATGCGTTACTGCGTTATTTTACGTTATTTTTTATGTAGTATCGGCTAGAAACTGAAGATCTGAGTGTGTTTTATTGCAGCGCTCCGGTGGAAAAGAAGAGGCGCATTGTGTGGGTGGGGGCGGGGGGGCTCTCATACCGTAGTCGAGGGGCGCAGGGGAGACGTATATGTACTAACAACCTTCACTTTACCCGGAAGAGGGTCTTTACAGCTGAGGGTGAATGACGAGCCCGGCGGTTTGTTGCAACTTTGTGACTTTATTGGACGCAGCCATCCACCAAGCTAGAGAACCTGCACACACTCACTGTCGCCGCTCCCTCACTTCTCTCGCCCACTCACTCACTAACGTCACTCACCCACATGCTGTCATATTTTAAAGGGCCACACACACACACACACATACGCTACTCTCATAACAACTAACATGACATCATGGTGAAGCCAGAAGTCGAGTGTCTTAACATTCTCTATACTTTTCTTTTGTCGAGCACAAAGAAAATAACATTTTAGTTACATGTAAGTTGTGTCTTGGATCAAAGATCCTATCTACTTAAAGTTAAAGTTAAAGTGCCATTATGTTGCAGCTATTTAAAATACTTTTGTCAATTTGTTCTGGCCTGAAATAAATTGGCCCTTTGAAACATATCGTTGTCTTTGTGTGTTGTATGTAGAGCACATTGTTTGTGTGTTGTATTTAGAGCACATTGTTTGTGTGTTGTATGTAGACCACATTGTTTGTGTGTTGTATGTAGACCACATTGTTTGTGTGTTGTATGTAGACCACATTGTTTGTGTGTTGTATGTAGACCACATTGCCTAGCAGAGTTCAGTGATGCAAATGCATGTCAAGTTGATCAACACATTGTATTATTCTCCAGTGCAATAACAGTACTGAAATGAAGGTGTCATAACGTGGACTGTGAGGGTTTTGTTTTCCCAAGATGCAAGAATTGGAACGGACGTGGCGTGCAGGTAAAGACATAGTTTAATTATTACTATAAACTACAAAGTACAAACAAAAGGGTACAAACAAAAGGCGCGCACAAAGGCGTAGAACAAACTTGACTAATGAAACAAAAAAACTAGCACTTGGGCAAAAAAACTATGACCATGAAACAAACAAAAACTTACGTGACAAGGAACTGTGAACATGGCATGAATGTGATGTCGCCAGGATGAACAACAGAAACAGAAAAGCCTATATAGTGACATGATAAGTGAAAACAGGTGCGTGACTAACTGTGAACAGGTGCGTGCCATGACAATGTGAAAACGTGAGACAGGTGTGTGTGAGTCCAAACGTGGAACAGGTGAAACTAATGAGTAACCATGGAAACAAAACAAAACCAGGAAGTGAAACCAGGAACTAAAAGGTGTCCAAAAACCAAGCAAAACAAAAACAAGATCAACACAGACATGACAGAGCCCCCCCCTTACGGACAGATCCCAGATGTCCAAAAAACAAAACACAAAACAGGATCAAGAGTCATGGGAGGGCGGGAGGGGGACATGGCGGTGGGTCGCCAGGCCAAGTGGCCCCGAATCCACCGAGGCAGGATCAGGTGGCGGCGACGCGTAGACCGCCGCTGTACCTGACGAGGTGGGCGACCCGGGAATGGCCATATCCATGGCCGCTGAGGAGGTGGGCGCACTTGGCGTGGCGGACGACCAGGCAGTGGCCACCTTCGTGGCAGACGAGGAGGCAGGCGTGTCGTCATCATGGCAGGCGGCGAAGCTTGGCGTGGCGAGTCAGGCGGCGAAGCTTGGCGTGGCGGGTCTTTGTCTTGGCATGGGTGGTCTTGGCCTTGGCGGTCTTGGTCTTGGCATGGTTGGTCTTGGTCTTGGACTTGGCATGGTTGGTCTTGGTCTTGGACTTGGCGTGGTTGGTCTTGGCGTGGTTGGTCTTGGCGTGGTTGGTCTTGGCGTGGCGGTGCTTGGACTTGGTCTTGGTCTTGGTCACTTGGCGGGTCTTGGTCTTGGTCACTTGGCGGGTCTTGGTCTTGGTCACTTGGCGGGTCTTGGTCTTGGTCACTTGGCGGTTCTTGGTCACTTGGCGGTTCTTGGTCTTGGTCACTTGGCGGGTCTTGGTCTTGGTCACTTGGCGGGTCTTGGTCTTGGCTTTGGTCTTGGCGTGGGGCAGCCACGGGCGGCACTTGGCGGCGTGGGGCAGCCACGGGCGGCACTTGGCGGCGTGGGGCAGCCACGGGCGGCACTTGGCGGCGTGGGGCAGCCACGGGCGGCACTTGGTCGGGAGGAGGGTAGAATCCTCCCCTCCAAACTGTCCAAAAAGTCTCTCTTTTTCTACCTGGGAATTTATGAGTGAGAAATTTTTTTCTTGTGACGTGGGCGTGACTTGAGTCCTGGGGGGCGGGTGATCCAAAGAAAAGGAATTCAGGAAAAAAAAATCTTGGTCTATGATGTCATCCTGGCTAAGCCGGGCAGGCTGTGGCCCAATCCCGCCCGGAGGGGGAGGAGCTTGCAGGAGCGCAGCGTGCTGTCCGCTCACCTTCCCTGACGTCCTCGGTCTGGAGCGCCGCTTCCGGGACAGGGATGACGTGCCAACGTCCCCGGGCCAAACGGAGCTGATCGGCACCAGTTTGCCGGTCGGACCCCACATGAGATCCCTGCGCTCCATGGGGGAATGGCGGAGTGTCTCGGCTTCCATGGCGCGCAGGACCTCCCACGTTCCTTTGTCCAATCTTGCGGGAGAGCTCTTATGCTGGCGACATCTGTCATAACGTGGACTGTGAGGGTTTTGTTTTCCCAAGATGCAAGAATTGGAACGGACGTGGCGTGCAGGTAAAGACATAGTTTAATTATTACTATAAACTACAAAGTACAAACAAAAGGGTACAAACAAAAGGCGCGCACAAAGGCGGAGAACAAACTTGACTAATGAAACAAAAAAACTAGCACTTGGGCAAAAAAACTATGACCATGAAACAAACAAAAACTTACGTGACAAGGAACTGTGAACATGGCATGAATGTGATGTCGCCAGGACGAACAACAGAAACAGAAAAGCCTATATAGTGACATGATAAGTGAAAACAGGTGCGTGACTAACTGTGAACAGGTGCGTGCCATGACAATGTGAAAACGTGAGACAGGTGTGTGTGAGTCCAAACGTGGAACAGGTGAAACTAAAGAGTAACCATGGAAACAAAACAAAACCAGGAAGTGAAACCAGGAACTAAAAGGTGTCCAAAAACCAAGCAAAACAAAAACAAGATCAACACAGACATGACAGAAGGCTAAAAGGGCATTAATGGGAGCCTTAAAAAAAAAGGGGGGGGAAAAATAAGTAACTAAATAGTTACTTTTCACAGTAACACATTACTTTTTGGTGTAAGTAACTGAGTTAGTAACTGAGTTACTTTTGAAATAAAGTAACTAGTAATTGTAACTAGTTACTGGTTTTCAGTAACTAACCCAACACTGGCAATAAGTGCAGCGATTGTTTATTTCCTCTCGCCTGAACTTTTATTAAAAACATGGAGGATTACATATGTAAAATAAAACAGTTTTCTAAACTGGACTTTCAATCAAAGCAGGAGGTAATAATTAAAGGTAGACCAACGCCGGAGCTAAAAGGTTTGCTTTTGACTTCGGGACAGAAGACCCGTTCTTTTCAAACGGCGTGGTACACACGCAAAGACTGGCTGTGTGGATGTCCAGCAAGAAAGGTAAGACCCTAATAATGTTTTTTTTTATTAAATGTGCTCTTTTGTGTGCTACAGTTTGTATGCGTAAAGAATGCTGGTATGAGCTTTTAAATATAACCCGTTCACTGCTGCCAATCAAATGGTGAATAAGATACTCTTTAGCAGGGGTGTCCAAAGTGCGGCCCGGGGGCCATTTGCGGCCCGGAGCTAATTGTTTACCGGCCCGCCACACATTCTGGAAATACTATTGTAAAAATAAAAAAGAACATTAAAAAAAGTGGAATGAGGTGAAATCTAACGAGAAAAAGTTGCAATGTTGACACAAAAGCTGCCATGCAGGCTGTTTTTTTCTTTTGTCTTTCTTCATTTTCCTTTTTTTTGCCATTGCTCAAAAAAAATATATAATGACAAAAAATCCATGTTATAATGAATTATTTTCAGGGCTCCAATTACTTCAAATATTTCACTTTAAAATGTTTTATGTGGTAAATATTGCATATTTTGTGTGGTTGCCATATAAAAACATCAAAGTTTTCTTTGACAAAAGCGCATAAAACAAACAAAATAATAGTTCCAGCATAAAATCGACAGATATATCTGAAGTTGATCTCGTAACTTAAGTGTTGAAAGTAAAAGAAAAACCTAATAAAAATGTATCACTTTATGAGTGGGGCACCTTTTGGATCCCAAATATATTTAGTGATGTTTTATTTATCTTTTCACTGTGATTACTCAAAAATATGAAATAATTAAAATCAATGGTGTCCTGCATTATTGATCTTTTAGGGCTCTAATTACTAAATACTGTATATTTCAGTCTTACTATAAAAAAAAACTAAGTTGTTTTTGACAGAAAAGCCATAAAACATTTTTTTTTAATTTGTATTACTTTATATCAACTTGAAGTTGATATAGAGATTTACTGTAAGCGTTAAATAATAAAAAAAAAAAAATCTGACTTATTTTTAACATTTTAATGACTGAGACCCTTTATGGTCCCTGGGACCCCTAAAGGTAAATAAATAAAAAATGCATATATGTTGTTATGGTTTGAAAATGAAAAATATCAAAATGACCCCCACATGCTTTTATTTTTCCGTGTGCGGACCTCAGTGGAAAAAGTTTGGACACCCCTGCTCTTTAGGGTTCATATGTTTGTAAATCTGACTGTGATGAAGTCAGTGCCTCACCAGTCATGGACCTCACCGCACGTCACTGAAAACAGCGATATTCCCCAGATTGGTGACATCATTGGGCTAGTGTCTTTCCACACACTGCTATTGTCCCAATGGGTGTTATTTTGTTGCATGGCATGTAACTGTTGGCGCAACAATGCATTCTCCTGTTCTCATGCATTCATCCGTTCTTTGAACACATTCAATTCCTCTCTTCTAATATAGTATTTTTTGTCTTTGACTACCTGTTCTTGGATTGCTGAAAAGTCTTTTTGTACACCGCCGTTTGACTGTTCCTCGAGAGTGCTGACCCTGTTTTGTAGAGCTAATACTAACTCTTTTAAGTCTTTTTAAATGTTTCTGGTTCCACCCCTGATAACAGTGTAACCCCTGATAACAGTGTATTTACCCGTTGACGGCCTCTTGTCGTGCTCATGGTTGCTCAGCGGCGAAGTGGAACCATTGGTGCTGTTCGCGTCTGCTGCAAGCTGCGCTTGTGTGGTGTTTTTCTATTTTCCCACGTAATTGTGCATCAGCCAGTGCTGTGTCCGTCTTTCTTGTTGATCACTTATGTGGTACGAAGCTTTTAAAATGTCTCCATTTTGTTGTTTAGCTTTGGATTGCTAAGCAACGGCTTTGAGCTAGCATTTAGCTAGTTAGCCCCAGCTTTCCAGCGCCTTCGGTTAAATTATTTTAGCGAATCTGTGCTTCCCGCTGGGCAGAGTTGAAGTCGGATCTGTTAGCAAGCTTTCTTGTTGCCGTGATCACAATCAGTTGTCGTAAAATTAGTTTCTTGATTAAAAACTGTAGTGTTGGGAGCGAAGCACTTCTAGTTTACCCGGAACCCTTCTAGTTTACATCATTCCAGGCATTATTAGACATTTTGCATCTGTGATTTAAGAGTTAGGTTTGAATACATTTGTATTGCTTTTTTCGCATTATCTCAGGATTCTAAGAACATTACTGTCATATTGAGTAAAAAACTAATTTTTGTGTTGGAAAGCCTTAAAAAATGCATATGTTTTGAGTAAAACCTAAAAAGATGTAATATTTCAGGAATCATTAGCTATTTTGCATGTTTGGTTTTAATAGTTATGTTTAAATAACTGTCATATTGAGTGTGACAGTTATACTGTCATATTGAGAAAAAAATAAATAAATTGCAAACCTTACAAAAACACCTGATTCTAGTAAAACTCACATAGATACATTATTACAGGCATTCTTAGACATATTGCATGTTTGGTTTTGGAAATATGTTTATATAACTTTAATATTTAGTTTGACAGTTATACTGTCATATTGATTAAAAAACTAATTTGTGTCTTTGAAAACCTTACGAAAGATCATTTATTTTGTAAAATTCACAAATATACTTTAATACAGGCATTATTATACATTTTGCATGTGTGGTTTAGGAGTTATGTTTGCATACATATTTATTGCTTTTTTCGCATTAGCTCAGGATTCTTAGAACATTACTGTCATATTGAGTAAAAAACTAACTTTTGTGTTTGCAAACCTTAAAAAAAGCCCATGTTTAGAGTAAAACTCACAAATATACATTATTTCAGGCATTATTAGCTATTTTACATGTTTGGTTTAGGAGTTATGTTTAAATAACTGTCATATTAAGTGTGACAGTTGTACTGTCATTTTGAGTAAAAATTTTTTTTTGTATTTGCAAACCTTACAAAAACACCAAATTCTAGTACAACTCACATAGATACATTATTACAGGCCTTTTTTAGACATATTGCATGTTTTGGTTTTGGAGTTACAGTATGTTTATACAACGTTTGTATTTAGTATGGCCATTCATCCATCGATACTGTCATACTGAGTAAAAAAACTAATTTGTGTCTTTGCAAACCTTATAAAAGATACATTTTCTAGTAAAATTCACAAAGACTTAGACTTAGACTTCCTTTTTATTGTCATTCAAATTGAAACTTTACAGCACAGATAAGAAGGCAATTTTGTTACATAAGCTCATGGTAGTGCAGGATAAAAAAGCAATAGGGTGCATATAAATAAATATATAGGTTACCGTACAGATAAATATATTGCACTTTTCCACGTTTATGGATGTATGTTATGTTGTCTTTTTTATTCCAGCGAGTTAATCCATTTTGGGGGGAGTTGAGGGGATACTTTAATTTTGATGCGTTCAAGAGTCTTACGGCCTGAGGGAATAAGCTGTTACAGAACCTGGAGGTTCTGCTTCGGAGGCTGCGGAACCTCTTTCTAGAGTCCAGCAGTGAAAACAGTCCTTGGTGGGAGTGGGAGGAGTCTTTGCAGATTTTCTGAGCCCTTGTCAGGCAGCGGCTTTTTGCGATCTCCTGGATAAGAGGAAGAGAAGTCCTGATGATATTTTCCGCCGTCCTCACCACTCTCTGGAGAGACTTCCAGTCTGAGGCATTGCAAGCTCTTGTCCAGACAGAGATGCAGTTGGTCAGCAGGCTCTCTATAGTGCCTCTGTAGAATGTGGTGAGAATGGGGGGAGGGAGCTGTGCTCTTTTCGTCTGACGCAAAAAGTGCATGCGCTGCTGAGCTCTTTTCACAAGAGCTCCGGTGTGTAGGGACCAGGTTATAGGGGGACCTGCACTCCCAGAAACTTGGTGCTGCTTACTATCTCCACCGCTGTGCCGTCGATGAAGAGTGG
Source organism: Entelurus aequoreus (assembly GCF_033978785.1). NCBI lineage: Eukaryota > Metazoa > Chordata > Actinopteri > Syngnathiformes > Syngnathidae > Entelurus > Entelurus aequoreus. Next base: position 23,873,589 of record NC_084744.1, on the reverse strand, counting down.
AGCGTGGCTGGACTGGTGCTTCCTGAAGTCAACGATGATCTCTTTGGTCTTGTTGACTTCAGGACCAGGTTGTTGGTTCTGAACCAGTCAACCAGATGTTTCACCTCTTCCCTGTAGTCCATGTCGTTGTTGTCACGGATGAGGCCCACTACTGTCGTGTCGTCCGCATACTTCACAATGTGGTTGGTAGTGGACCTAGCGCAGCAGTCATGAGTCATCAACGTGAACAGCAGCGGACTATTCCATTAAGATACATTATTCCAGGCATTATTAACATTGTGCATGTTTGGTTTAGGAGTTATTATTTGAATACATTTGTATTGCTTTTTTCGCATTATCTCATGAAAATCAACTACAAAAGCGCATAGGAATGAGCTGTCCATGGTGCTGAAATAACAATACATAAGAACATTACTGACATATTGAGTAAAAAACAACATTTTGTATTTGCAAACCTTGAAAAAGCTCATGTTTTTATTAAAATTCACAAAAATACAATATTTCAGGCATTATTAGCCATTTTGCATATTTATTTAGGAGTTAGGTTTAAATAACTGTCATATGAGTGTGACAGTTATACTGTCATATTGAGTAAAAAAAACTAATTTGTGTCTTTGCAAACCTTACAAAAAAATTAATTTTCTAGCAAAACTAACAAAGGTACATTATTCCAGGCAATATTAAACATTTTGCATGTTTGGTTTTGGAGTTATGTTTGAATACATGTGTATTGCTTTGTTCGCATTATCTCAGGATTCTAAGAATATGTCTGTCATATTGAGTAAAAAAACTAATTTTTGTGTTAGCAAACCTTAAAAAAAGCATAATTTTCGAGTAAGACTTACTACTGTCACGGCGCGGGCTCGGACAAGACTTTCATCGGCTGCTTGTTCTGCCAGCACCTCTGCTGGCAGCATGCCAGGACACGCCCCTGCTCGCGCTGGGCACCACACGTTCACACAGCAGCGAAGCTGCAGACAATCATCAATCAGAGAACCTGGAACTAATCAAGACAGGCAGCATAAAGACCAGTGGACCCATGGAGCTGACGCCAGAACATAGTTTCTCCTTGCAGTAAGCATCCCGTCTCTGGCTTCCCTCCCGCATACTCGCGGGAGGAACTTCTTAGTTCCTGCGTCTGATTTCCTTTGTGTTCTCCACAATGTCCTTCCTGTTTTCCCGTGTTCGAGTTGTGTGCCTCGACTTCCCTCTGGATTCTGGACTGCCTCTCTTTATCCTCAACCCCTACTTGGACACGGACCTCGTCGCTTCGCTCCTGCTCCCGACCACCTGCCTGCCCACGGACTACATCCTTTCCTCTCCCTTCTGGACTGACGAAGGATTCACCCAACACGCACTCACAACAACCCTGGTAACATTTACATTATTAATTCTACACATCGTCTCGCACCACACACTTAAGTAGCATACACCTCCCACGCACTCATCAAAGGTTTGAATAAACCTGTTAAACAGACCTTCCTCGTGGTGTCGTCTCCTTCCCCTGACAATCGTAACAGATATATTATTTTAGGCATTATTAGCTATTTTGCATGTTTGGTTTTAATTAGAGATGTCCGATAATGGCTTTTTTGCCGATATCCGATATTTCGATATTTTCCAACTCTTAATTACCGATTCCGATATCAACCGATACCGATATATACAGTCGTGGAATTAACACATTATTATGCTTAATTTTGTTGTGATGCCCCGCTGGATGCATTAAACAATGTAACATGGTTTTCCAAAATAAATCAACTCAAGTTATGGAAAAAAATGCCAACATGGCACTGCCATATTTATTATTGAAGTCACAAAGTGCTTTTTTTTTTTAAACATACCTCAAAACAGCAGTTTGGAATTTGGGACATGCTCTACCTGAAAGAGCGCAAGGAGGTTGAGGTGGGCGGGGTTGGGGGGCAGGGTTGAAGTGGGGGGTAGGGGGTAGCGGGGGGTGTATATTGTAGCGTCCCGGAAGAGTTAGTGCTCAAGGGGTTCTGGGTATTTGTTCTGTTGTGTTTATGTTCTGTTATGGTGCGGATGTTCTCCCGAAATGTGTTTGTCATTCTTGTTTGGTGTGGGTTCACAGTGTGGCGCATATTTGTAACAGTGTTAAAGTTGTTTATACGTCCACCCTCAGTGTGACCTGTATGGTTGTTGACCAAGTATGCATGGCATTCAGTTGTGTGTGTCAAAAGTCGTAGATATTATGTGATTGGGCCGGCACGCAAAGGCAGTGCCTTTAAGGTTTATTGGCGCTCTGTACTTCTCCCTACATCCGTGTACCACTCCATACAGCGGCGTTTTAAAAAGTCATACATTTTACTTTTTGAAACCGATACCGATAATTTCCGATATTACATTTTAAAGCATTTATCGGCCGTTAAAATCGGCAGTCCGATATTATCGGACATCTCTAGTTTTAATAGTTATGTTTAAATAACTGTCATATTGAGTGTGACGGTTATACTGTCATATTGAGAAAAACTTAATTTTCGTATTTGCAAACCTTACAAAAATACCTGATTCTAATAAAACTCACAGATACATTAATACAGGCATTTTTAGACATATTGCATTTTTGGTTTTGGAGTTATGTTGGGGGATGGCGTGGCGAAGGAGGTAGAGTGGCCGTGCCAGCAATCGGAAGGTTGCTGGTTACTGGGGTTCAATCCCCACCTTCTACCATCCTAGTCACGTCCGTTGTGTCCTTGGGCAAGACACTTCATCCTTGCTCCTGATGGCTGCTGGTTAGCGCCTTGCATGGCAGCTCCCGCCATCAGTGTGTGAATGTGTGTGTGAATGGGTGAATGTGGAAATACTGTCAAAGCGCTTTGAGTACCTTGAAGGTAGAAAAGCGCTATACATACATATCGTTATTTATATTTAGTTTGACAGTTATACTGTCATATTGAGTAAAAAAACACATTGTTGTCCTTGCAAACATTACAAAAGATAATGTTTTTAGTAAAACTCACAAAGATATTTTATTCCAGGCATTATTAACATTTTGCATGTTTGGTTTAGGAGTTATGTTTGAATACATTTGTATTACTTTTTTCGCATTATCTCATGAAAGTCAAGTACAAAAGCGCATATGAATGAGCTGTCCATGGTGCTGAAATAACAATACCTAACAACATTACTGTCATATTGTGTGAAACACGAAATGTTGTACTTGCAAACCTTACAAAAGCTCATGTTTCTTTTAAAACTCACAAAAATACAATATTTCAGGCATTATTAGCCATTTTGCATGTTTAGGAGTTATGTTTAAATACATGTCATATTGAGTGTGACATACTGTCATAGTGAGTAAAACCCAATTTTTGTATTTGCAAACCTTACAAAAACAACTGATTCTAGTAAAACTCACATAGATACAATATTACAGGCATTTTAAGACATAATGCATGTTTGGTTTTGGAGTCATGTATATATAACTTCCATATTTAGTATGACAGTTATACTGTCATATTGAGTAATAAAAAAAAAAGTGTTTTTGCAAACCTTACACATTTTTTTTTTTTTTTGTTGTAAAATTCACAAAGATACATTATTCCAGGCATTTTTAGACATATTGCACTTTTGGTTATGTAGTTACTGTCATATTGAGTAAAATAAAATATAATTTTCCTATTAAAACTCACAAATATACATTATTCCAGGCTTTATTAGACATTTTGCATGTTTGGTTTAGGAGTTATGTTAGAATACATTACTTTGCTTTAGGATTATCTAAGATTATTACCGTCATATTGTGTAAAAAACTAATTTTTGTGTTTGCAAGCCTTAAAAAAAAAGCATATGTTTCGAGTGAAACTTATAAAGATACATTATTTCAGGCATTTTTAGCTATTTTACATGTTTGGTTTTAACAGTTATGTTTAAATTACTGTCATACTGAGTGTGACAATTATACTGTTATATTGAGAAAAACCTATTTTTTGTATTTGCAAACCTTACAAAAAAACCTGATTCTTGTAAAACTCACATACATACATTATTACGGGCATTTTTAGACATATTGCATGTTTGTGTCACACCGAGGGATGTCTTGTCTTGTGAATTTCATGTTTTGGTTTGAAAAAACACTCTTCTCTCATTTCAGGTCACTTGCCCTTCCTTATGTGTCGTCAGTCTCGACGTCATCCGTGATCCATGATTGTTTCCACCTTTTCCCCATTACCCCCATGTGTCTTTTAAGCCCATGCCTCCCTTTGTTCTGTGCCAGAATGTCTCGTGCATCTCCAGCTTCATACCCAAGCTTTGTCTCGTCTTGTTATCCTGATCCTGAATTTCCAAGTTGGTATTTTAAGTTTTCCTTTTCTCCTCTTAAGCAGAGTGAATTTTTGTTTGTAAAGTTTTCAAGTCGCAGTTGTGAGTTCAGTTTACGTTTACTGTCTCTTCTTTTCCCCTTTTTGAGTGACCTTTTGTTGATTATTTCTCTAGATAAGAATCAGTGTAGAAGCTTTAAATCCCATTGTTTTTCCCTCCTTTTGGAGCGTTGTTTGAATTTCATAGTTATAATCCTCGTTAGTGTAGTTAGAGATAAATATTTTTGTTTCCTCCTTTTGGAGTGATTTTCGGGTTGTTCACATTTTTTGAAACCTTTTCGCCTAGTTTTTTAAGTTTATAGTCATTGTTGTATTGCCCTGACTCAAGAGGTGAAAAGTTAACTTTTCAAAATAAAAGCCTTTCAGGTTATTCCCCACCTCTGCATCTGAGTCTTATTTTTGACCAAGCCCTGACAGTTTGGTTTTGGAGTTATGTTTATATAATTGTCATATTGAGTATGACAGTTATACTGTCATATTGAGAAAAAACTTATTTTTGTATTCGCAAACCTTACACCTGATTCTAGTAAAACTCACATAGATACATTATTACAGGCATTTTTATACATATTGCATGTTTGGTTTAAAACTTTCAGATTTAGTTTGACAGTTATACTGTCATATTGAGTAAAAAAAACTAATGTGTCTTTCCAAACCTTGCAAAAGACAATTTTTAAATAAAACTAAAAAATATACATTATTCCAGGCTTTCCAGGCATTATCTCAGGATTCTAAGAACATTACTGTCATATTGAGTAAAAAACTAATTTTTTTGTTTGCAAACCTTAAAAAAACTACGTTTCGAGTAAAACTCACAAAGATACATTATTTCAGGCATAATTAGCTATTTTGCATTTTTGGTTTAAATAGTGATGTTTTAATAACTGTCATAGATGAGTGTGACAGTTATAATACTGTCATATTGAGAAAAAACACATTTTTATATTTGTAAACCTTACACCTCTTATGTTTCTTTTAAAAACTCACAAAGATACACTATTTCAGGCATTACTAGCCATTTTGCATGTATAGTTTGAGTTATGTTTAAATAACTGTCATTAAGTGTGATGGTTACACTGTCAAATTGAGTAAAAACACAAACCTGATTCTTTTAAAACTCACATAAATACATTATTTCAGGCATTTTTAGAAATATTTGATGTTTGGTTTTGGAGTTATGTTTATATAAGTGTCATATTTAGTATGACAGTTATACTGTCATATTGAGTAAAAAAAAAAAATGATGTACTTGCAAACCTTACAAATTATCATTTTTTTTAGTAAAACTCACAAAGACACATTATTCCAGGCATTATTAGACATTTTACATGTTTGGTTTTACAGTTCTGTTGGAATACATTTTTATTGCTTTTTTTCGCATTATCTCAGGATTCTAAAACATTACCGTCATATTGAGTAAAAAACAAATTTTTGTGTTTGCAAGCCTTAAAAAAAGCACATGTTTCTTTTAAAACTCACAAAGATACAATATTTCATTCATTATTAGCTATTTTGCATGTTTGGTTTTAATAGTTGTTTAAATAACTGTCATATTGAGTGTGACAGTTATACTGTCATATTGAGTAAAACCTACATTTTGTATTTGCAAATATGACAAATTCTTATGTTTCTTTTAAAACTCACAGATACATTATTTCAGGCAATACTAGCCATTGTGCATGTATGGTTTAGAAGTTATGTTTAAATAACTGTCATATTGAGTGTGACAGTTATACTGCTATATTGAGTAAAAACACAATTTTGTATTTGCAAACCTTACAAAAAAACCTGATTCTTTTAAAGGCCTACTGAAATGATTTTTTTAAATTCAAACGGAGATAGCAGATCCATTCTATACTTAATCATTTCGCGATATTGCTATATTTTTGCTGAAAAGATTTAGTAGAGAACATCGACGATAAAGTTCGCAACTTTTGGTCGCTGATTAAAAAAAAGCCTTGCCCCTACCGGAAGTAGCGTGCCGTCACAAGCTGGAGTGCTGCTCACATTTCCCTATTGTTTACACCAGCAGCGAGAGCGATTCGGACCGAGAAAGCGACGATTACTCCATTAATTTGAGCGAGGATGAAAGATTTGTGGATGATGAAAGTGAAAGTGAAGGACGTATCTTTTTTCGCTCTGACCGTAACTTAGGTACAAGGGTTCATTGGATTCCACACTTTCTCCTTTTTCTATTGTGGATCACGGATTTGTATTTTAAACCACCTCGGATACTATATCCTCTTGAAAATGAGAGTCGAGAACGCGAAATGGACATTCACAGTGACTTTTATCTCCATGACAATACATTGGCGAAACACTTTAGCTACGGAGCTAACGTGATAGCATCGGGCTCAAATGCAGATATAAACAAAATAAATAAACCCCTGACTGGAAGGATAGACAGAAAATCAACAATACTATTAAACCCTGGACATGTAAATACACGGTTAATGCTTTCCAGCTTGGCGAAGATTAACAATGCTGTTGCTAACGACGCCATTGAAGCTAACTTAGCAACGTGACCTCACAGAGCTTTGATAAAAACATTAGCGCTCCACCTACGCCAGCCAGCCCTCATCTGCTCATCAACACCCGTGCTCACCTGCGTTCCAGCGATCGACGGAAGGACGAAGGACTTCACCCGATCATCCGTGCGGTCGGCGGCTAGCGTTGGCTAGCGCGTCTGCTATCCGACTGCTAAGTCAAAGTCCTCCTGGTTGTGTTGCTACAGCAAGCCGCTAATACACCGATCCCACCTACAACTTTCTTCTTTGCAGTCTTCATTGTTCATTAAACAAATTGCAAAAGAATCACCAACACAGATGTCCAGAATAATGTGGAATTTTGAGATGAAAACATAGCTTTTTTGTATTGGATTCAAAGGTGTACCAATACTTCCGTTTAACTAGTGACGTCACTCGCATACATCATCATACAAAGACGTTTTCAACCGGAAGTTTAGCGGGAAATTTAAAATTGCACTTTATAAGTTAACCTGGCTGTATTGGCATGTGTTGCAATGTTAAGATTTCATCATTGATATATAAACTATCAGACTGCGTGGTCGGTAGTAGTGGGTTTCAGTAGGCCTTTAAAATTCACATAGATACATTATTCCAGGCAGTTTTAGACATATTTCATAATTAATTTGGGAGTAATGGTTATATAACTTTCATATTTAGTATGACAGTTATACTGTCATTTTGAGTAAAAAAAAAATTATAACTTTGCAAACCTTACAAAAGATCGCTTTTTTAGTAAAACTCACGAAGACACATTATTAAAGCTAATATTAGACATTTTAGGTGTTTGGTTTTAAAGTTATGTTTAAAAATATTTGTATTGCTTTTTTCGCATTATCTTCAGGAGTCCAAGAACATTACTGTCATACTGAGTAAAAAACGAAATGTTGTATTTGTAAACCTTACAAACGCTCATGTTTATTTTAAAACTCACAAATATACATTATTTCAGGCATTACTAGCCATTTTGCATGTATGGTTTAGGAGTTTAAATAACTGTCATATTGAGTGTGAAAGTTATACTGCCATATTGAGTAAAAACACAATTTTTTATTTGCAAACCTTACAAAAACACCTGCATCTTTTAAAACTCATATATATACATTATTTCAGGCATTTTTAGACATATTTCATGTTTGGTGTTGGAGTTATATTTTTATAACTTTCATATTCACATCGGAGGAGTTCGATGAGATGAGGCTCACACTCCTTTCCCTGTGCGGTGATTTGACTGCGGTGAGGGAGCACCAGGAGCAGCTTTTGGGTCTACTGAAGGAGGTGAAACAACTACGCCTCCAGAACGTGGAAAAAGACCGACGCATTGTGGACCTGGGGCAGCGAGTGGACGAGCTGGAGCAATATTCCCGCATGAACTATGTGGTCATCACCGGCATCAAAATCAAGCCACGCAATTACGCGTGTGCGGTGGCCGCGGACAGCGGGGAGCCCAGCGTGCAAGAGGCACAGTCGGCGGAGCAGAAGGTGGCCTCCTATCACCAAAGCAGGGGGATAGAGATGGACCTGGAGCACATCGAGGCTTGTCACCCACTGCCCATGAGGAACCAGAGACCACCCGCTGTCATCATGAGATTCGCAAACAGAAAGAAGAAGATCGCACTATTAAGGCAAGGACGCAAACTCAAAGGAACAGATGTTTTCATCAATGAACACTTGACCAAGAAAAATGCTGACATCGCAAGGGTCGCACGACAACTTAAAAGGCAAAGCAAGATTCAACAAACTTGGGTAACGAACTGTAAGATCTTCATCAAACTAAATGGGACGCCGGAGGAAGCAAAAGTCTTGGTGATAAGGAAAATAGAAGATCTTGATAAGTATTGACATTGATGCAGTACTTGGTATCAATGTAGCTTGTGACTTTTACATCATCTCAATGCTACCCACACCAAGAACACAGACCACACCAAGTATTGATATGGACATGTTACAGAAGATCCTCCAACATCAACAAAAAGAACTTGTGTGAGTATCAAGAGCACACCACAACAGAGACTGATATGGACATAGACCCTGATAATATTTTTTTCTCTGCGATTGTTAAAAACTGTAATTATTTTACCCGCGAACAATATAAAAACAGAGTAAAATCAGAAGATAGTCTATCTATAATACATTTCAATAGTCGAAGCATGTACACTAACTTTGAGGCTATCAAGGATTACTTGAAATAATTTAGTCATCCATTTACCATTGTTGCAATCACTGAAACCTGGTTCAACAGTGATAAAGGTATTGATTTTAGTCTGAATGACTATGAATTAACATACATAAACAGAATAAATAAAATAGGAGGAGGGGTCGCATTGTATATTCATAAATCTGTTACATTTAAAGTTTTAACAAACATGACCATAGCAGTCGATGGATTATTTGAATGTTTAACAGTGGAAATCCTAAATGACAAAAAGACAAATATCTTCATGAGTTGTGTATACCGGGCACCTGGTTCAAGCATAGAAACTTTCAATGAGTGGATGGGTAAACTATTTTCCTCTGTGAACCAAAAAACCATATTTATCTGTGGTGATTTTAACATTGATTTGTTGAACTCAACCAAGCAAAAACATGTTGATGACTTCATTGACACAATGTACAGCTTGTCTCTATATCCAACCATAACCAAACCAAGCAGAATAACAACACAGTGCCACAATCATTGACAACATTTTTACAAACATTATGGGAAATCAAGTCACCAGTGGCCTATTTATATGTGATATCACTGACCATTTACCAGTTTTTACTTTATATGACTGTCATCTCAAGAAAACCAAAGACACTATGGCAAAAATCTCTAAACGAATAACAACTGAGGAAACAATCTGTGCCCTAAACAATAGTTTAGCAGTTCAGGATTGGACTTCAGTATACAGAGAACCTAATGTGGACAGTGCTTATTGTAATTTTTTAGACATCTTTACTTCCCCGCATAATAAATATTGCCCCGTAAAAGAATATTTTATAAAAGGAAAAAATAAAAATAGCCCTTGGATCACAAAAGGGATAATTAATGCCTGTAAAAAGAAAAACAATCCCTACAAACTTTTCATCAAATTAAAAACAAAATAAGTCGAACAACGATACAAGAAGTACAAAAATAAATTAACTGATATTATAAGAACAAGCAAACGGTTATATTATAAAAAAAAACTATATGAAAACAAAAATAATATAAAAGGAACTTGGGATGTTTTGAATAGTCTAATAAAACAAGGATATTCAAAGTTGACATATCCTGATTACTTTATTGATGAAAACGGTGAAGATTATAATATGAGTAATGTAGTAAACAAGTTCAATAGTTTTTTTGTAAATGTTGGTCCTAAATTGGCTGTTGATATCCCAGACAATGGAGTTACAAAATCAACTATTGAACAGAATTCTTCGTCATTCTTCCTCTCAGCTACAAATGAGCAGGAAGTGACAAACATTGTGCGGAAGTGTAAAAGTAAGTGCTCCACTGACTGCCATGATATCAACATGATATTGGTTCAAAAGGTTATCCTGAATATTGTAAAACCATTAACTTATATATTTAATTTATCATTCCAGACTGGCTGCTTTCCAAGTCAAATGAAAATCGCTAAAGTAACTCCGCTCTTCAAAAGTGACAGCAAACACGCGTTCACCAATTACAGACCAATCTCTCTTTTGCCTCAGTTCTCAAAAATCTTAGAGAAACTATTTAAGTCTCGACTTGAATCCTTTCTTGAGAAGCATCATATAATCAATGACGGTCAGTATGGCTTTAGGTCCAAAAGAACAACTTCAATGGCAATAACTGAAGCTATTGAGGAAATTACTAATGCACTGGAGCATAAAAGATATGCAGTTGGTATTTTTATTGACCTAAAGAAAGCATTTGATACCATTAATCATTCAATTCTACTAGATAAAATGGGAAGATATGGAATTAGGGGGCTGGCTGGAGACTGGTTAAAAAGTTATTTAACAGGGAGGGTACAGTTTGTTAAAATGGGTCAATTTTTATCTGATACTCTTGGCATTGCTTGTGGTGTCCCCCAAGGGTCCGTGTTGGGGCCAAAACTGTTTAATGTATATATTAACGATATGCTTAATACATCCAAAATACTGAAATTTATACTTTTTGCAGACGACACAAATTTATTCTACAGTAGTGATGACTATAATGAGCTCATAAATACAGTAAACACAGAACTAAACATAGTAAAAAAATGGATGGACACAAATAAATTATCTTTGAATATAAATAAAACTAAGATAGTAATGTTTGGAAATCGCAACATAACGTCTGAACAGAAAATAAGTATTGATGGTACCCAAATTGAAATCGTAAATGAGAATACATTTTTGGGAGTAATAATTGATAGTAAACTGTCATGGAAACCTCATGTCAGACACATTAAAACAAAAATCTCCAAAAGCCACTCAATTATAAACAAAGCAAAACTATACCTCAATGAAAATGCACTCCGTACTCTATACTGCACCTTGGTACTGCCATACCTTACATACTGTGTTGAAGTATGGAGGAATACTTACCAAAACACAATTCATCCTCTGATCATATTACAGAAAAGAGCAGTGGGGATCATTCACAACGTTGGTTATTTAGAACATACTCATAATCTGTTAATGCAATCAAAGTTGCTCAAATTTGATGACCTTGTTAAATATAATACATTAATAATCTTATATAAAGCTTTTAACAAATTATTGCCACCTAATCTACAACGTTTTTTTATAAGACGAGTGCAAGCTCATAACTTGAGAGGCTTTGGATATTTCTTATTGCCGAGAGCTCAAACCACTCGTAAACGTTTTTGTGTGTCTGTATGCGGAGTAAAACTATGGAACAAACTGGACTTGCAACACAAGCAATGCCAAACTATTAATCGATTTAAACTATTATACAAACATGGGGTCTGGTTCAAATATAGAGATGAGGGTCTTTAATTTGACCTGCTGCTATACTCTGTCTCAAAGTGTTAACATGTACTCAATGTTTCCTTACCATTATTGCTATGTTGTCTATTACCATTATTGCTATGATGTCTATTACCATTGTTGGTATATTCGTTATTCCTACATTGTTGATACAAATGATTTTTACAGTGTAATAATTATTGTTACCTGTGGTAATGCCACTATGATACAACATCTGTATTATAATCCTTGAACAAAGTGAGAGTGAAACTCATGTGAATAATCACTGAATGGAGAACTGGGGGTGGGATTAAATAAATTATCTTCTTCCCACTCCCTTTCAGGCAAAACTGGACAATAATGCACTATATTAATTTATATTATTATATTTTGTCAATTTGTACGTCTTTGTCATTGCCTGAAATAAATAAATAAATGAAAAAAAAATAAAAAAAATAAATTAGTATGACAGTTTGTGAAAGGGGCGTGGTCCACTCGTCACCTGCGGGCATGGCATGTGCAGGAGCCGGCTGTGAAGCAGATGACAGGTGAGTGAATACCTCAGCTGGAACGAGTTATCAATCACCTGCCTCTTTATTAGCAGCGTTGGTGACCGCAAGAGGGGAGCTGAAAAGCAAGAGGGAGAGCCAAAAGACGAGGAATAAGAGACTTTGAATTGAAAAATAAAAACTTGTAAACTTGGCAACCCGCTTGGCCACAGTCTGTCGGTCCTATAATAACCCAGCAACACAGAAGTGTCACATTTTTGCGCCCAAAGAAGCGAGGGCCGAGGAGAAGATAATGGTCCCAACCCCCCTGGAAGCACTCGTAAGAGCCTTGGCAGAGGTATCAGCGGCAACGCAGCAACACATGGAGACAGGGCGCCAGCAAACCCAGATCCTGCAAGCGCTAGTGAGCCGGACGGGAGCAAAGGCGGGAGCGATGCCCGCCATGCTGCGCATGACAGAGGCCGAGGACCCACAAGCTTTCCTCGATATCTGCGAGGTCACGGCAGCAGCATGTGGCTGGCCAGAGGCGGAGTGGGGTGTAAAGGTGCTGCCGCTCCTGGCGGGCGGCACTTAGTCTCCCGGCGCCCGCCCGGGTGCAGTTCCCCAGCCTCCGCAATACAATACTAGACCGGGTGGGTAGTCACCCCGAGGACCAGTCCCGCGCCATGTGGCTGGGGCCCGAGGACCGCCCGTTTGCGCTGGCGCAGCGGCTCCGGGACGTGGCAACCCGGTGGCTGCAACACCAGGAAGCGGACAACCACATGTTTGAACTGGTACTACTCGAACAGTTTGTGGAAGCCATCCCACCCAGAACAGCCTGATGGCTTTAGTGGCCCTGGCCGAGGACCACCTGGCGGTCCACCGTGAGCTGACCCACCCCAGCACCAAGAGCGGCCGAAAGGCCCACTCCAGCACCAAGAAGACGGGGCGCGCAGACAGAGGAGGCACCGCTGGAGCCAAGACACCGCCCGGCGGAGACAACAGTGACCCGCGAGCAGGTTTCCGCCCCAGACACGCCACACACACCGTACCAGCCACCAGCAAAATTAAGGTGTGGGGGGGGGGTTTGGGGGTTATAACCTTTTATGTGCTCTTTCCTCTGTCTAGGGTCCAGGGCTGCTGAAAGGGAGCTTCCCCCGCAGACAGCACCTCGAACGCCAGGGCCGGTGTGCTGGGGGTACGGGCAGCCCGGTCACGTGAGGCGGATAACCATCTAGATACACAATGTGTGGGGATGTGTTCAAGGGGCGTAGGAAAGGGGAATATCCGCGTTCTCAGTGGCGACGCAGGTTCATCCGATACTGCCAAGCGGGAAGTTTCCCCTCGAGCAGTCCCGTGATGAAACATTGCGTGCGGCCTGGGACCAGGTGGATTACATTGACTGTCAGCTGGGTCACCCGGAGAAAGTGCGGGTATACCCCCATTTTTCAATTATTAGGGACAGGTTATACCGAGTGAGCCGTGACACTCAAACCGGAGAGGAATCCACCCAGTTGTTGGTGCCAAAACTCCGACGGGGAATGGTTTTACAGGCGGCGCATTTTAATCCCATGTCTGGCCACATGGGGTACGACAAGACACTCAATCGGGTCATGGTTTGATTCTATTGGCCGGGCATCCGGGCAGACGTGCGCCGCTGGTGCGCTGCCTGCCAGCTGGTGAATCCGGTGGCCACCCCAAAGACGCCCTTGCGCCCATTGCCGCTCATGGAGGTCCCATTCGAGAGAATTGGGATGGACCTCATCGGACCATTCCACCCGAGCACACGGGGGTATCGCTTTGTGCTAGTCCTGGTGGATTACGCAACACGCAATCCTGAAGCAGTGACCTGCGCTCTATCTCTGCCAAGAGTGTCGCGCAAGCTCTGTTTCAGGTCATCTACAGAGTCGGAATTCCGAAAGAGATTCTGACTGACCAGGGCACATCCTTTATTTCACACACGATAAAGGAACTATACGGGTTACTGGGAATCAAAGCAATCCGCAACAGCGTGTACCATCCACAAACACATGGGCTGGTGGAGAGGTTAAATAAAACGCTGAAAACCATGATCCGTAAGTTTACGCACGAGGACAAACCAAATTGGGATAAATGGCTGGATCCTCTAATGTTTGTGATGCGGAAGGTACCCCAGGCCTTTCTATAGACTTTGCGCCTTTTGAACTATTGTACGGCAGGAGGCCGCGCGGAGTGCTGGACATATAAAGGAAAGCTGGGAGGAGGGTCTGAGCTCCAGCATAAACAAAATTCAGTACGTCATGGACATGCGAGCAAAACTCCACACGGTGGGGCACTTGTCACGCGAGAATTTGCTCCGCGCACAGGAACGGCAGCAGCGCGCGTATAACAAGGGGACTCTCTAAGAAAATTTTTACCGGGAGAAAAAGTGCTTGTTTTACTTCCAACCTCCAGCTCCAAATTACTTGCAAAGTGGCAAGGGCCTTTTGAGGTCACGCGGCAAGTGGGTGATGTGGATTACGAGGTTCGACGCTCGGACCGGGGTGGAGACACTCAGATCTACCATCTGAACCTACTGAAAGCATGGAAGGCGGCGGAGCCTGTTTCCATGGTAACGGTAGTGAGGGAGTAGGAGGAGTTGGGACCAGAGATCCCCGCCGCCTCCTCTCCCCTGTGACAACCAGCTCACGTTAGCGCAGAGAGCGGACGTTGCCAAGCTGCAGCGGCGCTTCTCTGATGTGTTCTCCTCTCGGCCCGGCCGCCCGAATCTCATTCAGCATCATATTGAGACCAGCTTGCGTGTTACGGTGCGGTCTCGGCCATATTGGCTCCCCGAACACAAACGCAAAGTAGTTCGGGAAGAATTAAAAACCATGCTTGAGTTGGGGTTAATAGAACAATCCCACAGTGTGTGGTGCAGCCCCATCGTTCTGGTAGGGAAGAAGAAAGGGTCTGTGCGGTTAAAGTTAAAAGTTAAAGTTAAAGTACTAATGATTGTCACACACACACTAGGTGTGGTGAAATTTGTCCTCTGCAGTCGACCCATTCCCTTGATCACCCCCTGGGAGGTGAGGGGAGCAGTGGGCAGCAGCGTAGCTCCGCCCGGGAATCATTCTTGGTGATTTAACCCCCAATTCCAACCCTTGATGCTGAGTGCCAAGCAGGGAGGTAATGGGTCCCATTTGTATAGTCTTTGGTATGACCCGGCCGGGGTTTGAACTCACAACCTACCGATCTCAGGGCGGACACTCTAACCACTAGGCCACTGAGTAGGTACTAGGCCACTGAGTAGGTTCTGTGTGGATTACCGCAAAGTGAATGAAATATGACGTATCGACGCATACCCAATGCCTCGGGTCAACAAGCTCCTGGATCGGCTGGGCACTGCTCATTTTTTCACGACACTTGATTTAACCAAGGGCTACTGGCCGATTCCCTTGTCACCAAAGTCCTGGGGAAAAACGGCCTTTTCCACTCAGGAAGATTTATACCAATTCGTGACGCTTCCGTTTGGTTTGTTCGGTGCACCCGCTACGTTCCAGCGCCTCATGGACCGAGTGCTGCGCCCTCACGCGGCATACGATGATGTCATCATCCAGAGTGGCAGCTGGGAAGAACACATGCAGCGGGTGGGAGCGGTGCTCGAGTCCCTGAGGCGGGTGGAGCTCACTGCACGGCAAAGTGCGCAGTTGGCCGGAGGGAAGTACAGTATCTGGGGTACCACTTGGGAGGGGGACAGGTGCGGCCGCAGGTAGACAAGACAGCGGTGATCGCAGCCTGTCCACCCCCCAAGACAAAAAAGGAGGTGAGGCAGTTTTTTGGGGCTGACAGGCTACTACTGCCGGTTTGCAGACCTGACCAGCCCACTGACTGACCTCACCCAAAAAGGGGCTCCAGATTTGGTCCAGTGGGCGGAGCAGTGCTTGAGAGTGTTTGAGAAGGTAAAGAAAGTACTCTGCGAGGAGCTGGTACTGCGCATGCCTAACTTTGCCATCCCCTTCTGTCTGCAGGCGGACGCGTCGAGCAGGGGCCTGGGGCGGTGCTGTCCCAGCGAATGGAGGGCGTCGACCGCCCCCTCCTGTACATCAGCCGAAAACTCTCGGACCGGGAGGTGAGGTACAGCACGGTAGAGAAGGGAGTGCCTCGCCATTCGGTGGGCGGTCGGGGCCCTCCGGTACTACCTGTTGGGACGCACCTTCAGCCTCTGCTCAGACCACAAACCGCTCCAGTGGCTCCACCGCTTGAAGGATGCCAAAGCGAGGATCACCCGGTGGTACCTCGCGTTGCAACCCTACAACTTCCGGGTGGTCCACAGACCGGGGGCGCAGATGGCCGTAGCCGACTTCCTCTCATGGCCCTCTACAGGGGGGGGGGGGGGGGGGGGTGGCACAGGTCCAGTGACCATGG
This sequence comes from Entelurus aequoreus, assembly GCF_033978785.1. Classification (NCBI taxonomy): domain Eukaryota; kingdom Metazoa; phylum Chordata; class Actinopteri; order Syngnathiformes; family Syngnathidae; genus Entelurus; species Entelurus aequoreus. Next base: position 23,856,921 of record NC_084744.1, on the reverse strand, counting down.
AAGAACTGCTGGCTGTCCAGAGTCGAGACCCGGAGTGAACCGCTCGCCTGTGCATTGGATGGGGACATCTCTGCGCTGCTGACCCGTCTCCGCTCGGGATGGTCTCTTGCTGGCCCCACTATGGACTGGACTCTCACTATTATGTTAGATCCACTATGGACTGGACTTTCACAATATTATGCTTGACCCACTCGGCGTCTGTTGCATGTTGGGGGGGGGGGGGTTCACCTACATCTGCGGTCCTCTCCAGGTTTCTCATAGTCATTCACATTGACGTCCCACTGGGTTGTGAGTTTTTCCTTGCCCTTATGTGAGCTCTGAACCAAGGATGTCGTTGTGGCTTGTGCAGCCCTTTGAGGCACTTGCGATTTAGGGCTATATAAATAAACATTGATTGATTGATTGATTGTATTTGCAAACCTTACAAAAACACTTGATTCAAATCACATAGATACATTATTACATGAATTTTTAGACATATTTCATGTTTGGTTGTGGAGTTATGTTTAAATAACTTTAATATTTAGTATGACAGTTATACTGTCATATTGATTAAAAAAACTAAGCTGTGTCTTTTCAAACCTTACAAATTATATATTTTTTCTAGTAAAACTCACAAAGATACATTACTCCAGGCATTTTTAGACATTTTGCATGTTTGGTCTTAAAGTTATGTTTGAATACATTTTTATTGCTTTTTTCGCATTATCTTAGGATTCTAAGAACATTACTGTCATATTAAGTAAAAAACTAAATTTTGTATTTGCAAACCTTAAAAAATCGTATGCTTTTTTTTTTTTAACTCACAAAGATACATTATTTCAGGCATTACTAGCCATTTTGCATGTATGGTTTCGGACTTATGTTTAAATAACTGTCATATTGAGTGTGACAGCATACTGTCATAGTGACAGTATACTGTCATAGTGAGTAAAACCTATGCAAGCCTTAAAAAAGCATATGTTTCGAGTAAAACTCACAAGGATGCATTATTTCAGGCCGCTCCCTCCTTCCCTCCCTGCTTGCTCTCTTTGTTTTTGTCTTGTTTGAACTATTTTGAAGCCTCTTTTCTTGAGCTGTCCTCAAATCTAAACATCAAAATGAATTTGATCAACTGGACTCTCGACGCAATTGACACAGTCTTTTCGACAAGGAAAAGAGGCTCGGGGGAGCCTGGCTGCCCTGATGGAACCATTGCTGCGGGGTACGTGAGAGATTCCTGGAATACTTGGAGAATCATGTGCCTCTCAGTCCTTTCCATCGAGGACGTGGAAGACATCTACCTATTTGGAGCTGTGATCGCAGGGCATTTGCTGATTGGGCTGGGCATTGCTCTGGTGTATCGTCAAATTCGGAAGACGATGGCAGCCACTCAAGGGGCCAACAGGCTGTTCAACGCAATGGAAGGAATGGGTCGTGCTGTGGGATCACAGACTGGAGCGATTGCTGATTTGAATCGCAAGGTAGATTCGATCTTGATGATGTTACAGAAAGAATAAATTGGAATTGTCAGAGCCAGCATATAGAGCAGGAATGTCATTGTTTTGACTGCTCGAAGAAAAAAAAAACAACATCTTAATCTACGATTTGACTCCCTCGAATGGCCTTGAGGAACAGGCTGTTTGAAAACACTCCCCCGAGGACTCCTCAAAGATGGACGCTTTTGACCTTTCCCTTTTTTTCAAAAGCACCTGGGTCGGACTCTTGAACTCTTGAACTCTTGGGGCCGGCCTCGGCCCATAAAGACAATCCAACATCTCACCCAAGTTAATTGGGCATACATGCACGCACATACCCTTCCCCAATCAACGCCTTCACCACTGCTTTATTCCTCCGGGGTTGTGGGGGCTGAGCAGCGCTTAACAGCAGCTGCTGGCCTCCAAGGTCCTGTTGGATGACTTTGTTGCGAGTTTGTTGTGATTAAATGTACCTTGTTTATGTGTGCCATGCTATGTGAGGTTTTTTTCCTCGGACTCAGTCTGGACCATTCCTGAGGGTCCAGCCTCAGACTGATATTTTTTTTACTTCCACCCTCCCCCCAATGTCACCTTTTTCCCACCTTTTTGAGGAGCGCCTAAGTGAGGCTGATCCGTTGGCGGTCCCGTCTTGTCTCCCTGTAACGTATGTCTGCTCTTAGCGGGATTGTGCCGAAAATGTAATTTCAGTTCTTATGTGTCTTGTACATGTAAGAATGGACAATAAAGCTGATTGATTGATTATTAGCCATTTTTCACATGTAGTTTGTAACAAACGCACCCAAGTTCCCCGGGTGTCTTTGCCACTACGCAATTAAGGAGTCACGGGTGGGACCTGATATTCAGCTGGTAATGATTAATATATTAAATAAACACAAGACATGTATAACTATTAGCCACAAGACGATCAGGATTATATTTAATATGCCACAAATTAATCCCGCATAACAAACAACTCCCCCCTCCCGTCCATATAACCCGCCAATTTAAATCAAACACCCACACAATACACTCAATCCCACAGCCCAAAGTTCATACAACACATATACTGTATTTCCCCAAAGTCCCAAAAGTTACGTACGTGACATGCACGTAGCGTGACATGCACGTACGGGCAAGCGATGAAATGTTTGAAAGCCGCAGCAGTACCGGTACCGAGACTGCGCATCCAACTCAAAGTCCTCCTGGAAAGAGTCTCTGTTCTCCCGGTTCTCCACAGGCCAATGGAAAGCACACCAAAAATGTCAAAAAGGAGGATTAATCCATGAAGTGGCTCCGTGGTAAAAATCGCTGTGTCTGACAGGTGCTCCAGGTGGATTGTGATGTCACTTTCCGCTTCCGCCTGGTCTGATAGAACCGGATGCCTTTTATATCCCCACATATTATTTACGTACATATTTAATATTAACATGATTATTAAATACGCCTGTAACAGTTTATAATAAGTAAATGGATGACATAATAAGTATATATATATATATATTTATTTTCCCAGCTGAGCACAAGTTAACTGTGACTGGCAATTTATTATATATATATATATATATATATATATATATATATATATATATATATATATATATATATATATATATATATATATATATATATATATATATATATATATATATATATATATATATATATATATATATATATATATATATATATATATATATATATATAACGATGGACCCCTATGGCTATTACAAGTTTAGGAGCTATGTTTAGATAACTGTCATATTGAGTGTGGCAGTTATACTGTCATATTGAGTAAAAAAATTAACTTGTGTCTTTGCAAAACTTACAAAAGAAAATGTTTCTAGTAAAACTCACAAAGATACATTTCTTCACGCATTGTTAGACATTTTGCATGTATGGTTTCGGACTTATGTTTAAATAACTGTCATATTGAGTGTGACAGCATACTGTCATAGTGACAGTATACTGTCATAGTGAGTAAAACCTATGCAAGCCTTAAAAAAGCATATGTTTCGAGTAAAACTCACAAGGATGCATTATTTCAGGCATTATTAGCCATTTTTCACATGTAGTTTGTAACAAACGCACCCAAGTTCCCCGGGTGTCTTTGCCACTACGCAATTAAGGAGTCACGGGTGGGACCTGATATTCAGCTGGGAATGATTAATATATTAAATAAACACAAGACATGTATAACTATTAGCCACAAGACGATCAGGATTATATTTAATATGCCACAAATTAATCCCGCATAACAAACAACTCCCCCCTCCCGTCCATATAACCCGCCAATTTAAATCAAACACCCACACAATACACTCAATCCCACAGCCCAAAGTTCATACAACACATATACTGTATTTCCCCAAAGTCCCAAAAGTTACGTACGTGACATGCACGTAGCGTGACATGCACATACGGGCAAGCGATGAAATGTTTGAAAGCCGCAGCAGTACCGGTACCGAGACTGCGCATCCAACTCAAAGTCCTCCTGGAAAGAGTCTCTGTTCTCCCGGTTCTCCACAGGCCAATGGAAAGCACACCAAAAATGTCAAAAAGGAGGATTAATCCATGAAGTGGCTCCGTGGTAAAAATCGCTGTGTCTGACAGGTGCTCCAGGTGGATTGTGATGTCACTTTCCGCTTCCGCCTGGTCTGATAGAACCGGATGCCTTTTATATCCCCACATATTATTTACGTACATATTTAATATTAACATGATTATTAAATACGCCTGTAACAGTTTATAATAAGTAAATGGATGACATAATAAGTATATATATATATATATTTATTTTCCCAGCTGAGCACAAGTTAACTGTGACTGGCAATTTATTATATATATATATATATATATATATATATATATATATATATATATATATATATATATATATATATATATATATATATATATATATATATATATATATATATATATATATATAACGATGGACCCCTATGGCTATTACAAGTTTAGGAGCTATGTTTAGATAACTGTCATATTGAGTGTGGCAGTTATACTGTCATATTGAGTAAAAAAATTAACTTGTGTCTTTGCAAAACTTACAAAAGAAAATGTTTCTAGTAAAACTCACAAAGATACATTTCTTCACGCATTGTTAGACATTTTTCATGTGTGGTTTAGGAGTTATGTTTAAATAACTGTCATGTTGAGTGTGACAGTATACTGTCATATTGAGTAAAACCTAATTTTTGTATTTGCAAACCTTACAAAAACAACAGATTCCAGAAATTCTCACATAGATTCAATATTACAGGCATTTTCAGACATTTTGCATGTTTGGTTTAGGAATTATGTTGGAAAACATTTGTATTGCTTTTTTCGCATTATCTCAGGATTTAAAGAACATTAGTGTCATATTGAATAAAAAACTACTTTTTGTGTTTGCAAGCCTTAAAAAAGCATATGTTTCGAGTAAAACTCACAAGAATGCATTATTTCAGGCATTGTTAGTCATTTTTCATGTGTGGTTTAAGAGTTATGTTTAAATAACTGTCATTATGAGTAAAACCTATTTTTTGTATTTATTAACCTTACCAAAATACATGATTCTGGTAAAACTCACATAGATTATATATTACATTTATTTTTAGACATGTTGCATGTTTGGTTTTGGAGTTATGTTTATATAACTTTTATATTTAGTATGACAGTTATACTGTCATATTGAGTAAAACAAACTAACTTGTGTCTTTGCAAACCTTACAAAATACCTTTATTTTAGTAAAATTAACAAAGATACATTTCTCCAGGCATTATTGGCCATTTTGCATGTGCCATCCATCCATCCATCTTCTTCCGCTTATCCGAGGTCGGGTCGCGAGGGCAGCAGCTTAAGCAGGGAAGCCCAGACTTCCCTCTCCCCAGCCACTTCGTCCAGCTCCTCCCGGGGGATCCCTAGGCGTTCCCAGGCCAGCCGGGAGACATAGTCTTCCCAACGTGTCCTGGGTCTTCCCTGTGGCCTCCTACCGGTCGGACGTGCCCTAAACACCTCCCTAGGGAGGCGTTCGGGTGGCATCCTGACCAGATGCCCGAACCACCTCATCTGGCTCCTCTCGATGTGGAGGAGCAGCGGCTTTACTTTGCGCTCCCCCTGGATGGCAGAGCTTCTCACCCTATCTCTAAGGGAGAGCCCCGGCACCTGGCGGAGGAAACTAATTTCGGCCGCTTGTACCCGTGATCTTGTCCTTTCGGTCATAACCCAAAGCTCATGACCATAGGTGAGGATGGGAACGTAGATCGATCGGTAAATTGAGAGCTTTGCCTTCCGGCTCAGCTCCTTCTTCACCACAACGGATCGATACAGTGTCCGCATTACTGAAGACGCCGCACCGATCCGCCTGTCGATCTCACGATCCACTCTTCCCTCACTCGTGAACAAGATTCCGAGGTACTTGAACTCCTCCACTTGGGGCAGGGTCTCCTCCGCAACCCGGAGATGGCACTCCACCCTTTTCCGGGCGAGAACCATGGATTCGGACTTGGAGGTGCTGATTCTCATCCCAGTCGCTTCACACTCAGCTGCGAACCGATCCAGTGAGAGCTGAAGATCTTGGCCAGATGAAGCCATCAGGACCACATCATCTGCAAAAAGCAGAGACCTAATCCTGCAGCCACCAAACCAGATCCCCTCAACGCCTTGACTGCGTCTAGAAATTCTGTCCATAAAAGTTATGAACAGAATCGGCATGTGTTATTTTTTAAATACCTGCCATATTGAGTGTGACAGTATTATGTCATAGTGAGTAAAACCTAATTTTTGTATTTGCAAACTTACAAAAATAACTGATTCTAGTAAAACTCACACAGATACAATATTACAGGCATTTTTAGACATAGTGGTTTTGGAGTTAAGTTTATATAACTTTCATATATAGTATGACAGCTATACTGTTAAATTGAGTAAAAAAACTAACTTGTGTCTTTACAAACCTTACAAAATATTGTTTTCCAGTAAAACTCACAAAGATACATTTCTCCAGGCATTATTAGCCATTTTGCATGTGTGGTTTAGTTATGTTTAAATAACTGTCATATTGAATGTGGCAGTTATACTGTCATTATGAGTAAAACCTAATTTTTGTAATTGTAAACCTTACCAAAATACCTGTTTCTGGTAAATTTCACATAGATTCAATATTACAGGCAGGTTTTGTAGTTATGTTTATAAAACCTTTATATTTAGTATGACAGTTATACCGTCATATTGAGTGAAAAAAACTAACTTGGGTGTTTGCAAACCTTACACAAGATCATTATTCTAGTAAAACTAACAAAGATACATTTCTCCAGGCATTATTAGCCATTTCACGTGTGTTGTTTAGGAGTTATGTTTAAATACCTGCCATATTGAGTGTGACAGTAAACTGTCTTTGAGAGTAAAACCTAATTTTTGTATTTGCAAACCTTACAAAAACTACTCATTCTAGTAAAACTCACACAGATACAACATTACAGGCATGTTTAGACATAATGCATGTTTGGTTTTGGAATTATGTTTGGAAGCCTTAAAAAAGCATATGTTTTTCGAGTAAATCTCACAAGAATGCATTATTTCTGGCATTATTAGCAATTTTTATGTGTAGTTTAGAGTTATGTTTAAATAACTGTCATATTGAGAGTGAAACTGTCATAGTGAGTAAAACCTAATTTTTGTATTTGCAAACCTTACAAAAACAACCGATTCTAGTAAAACTCACATTGATACAATATTACAGGCATGTTTAGACATATTGCATGTTTGGTTTTGGAGTTATGTTTATATAACCTCCTTTCTGAGCAGCCACCTTTTGTGGTATAAGAGTTTGCGTGTCCCACTGATCCAGGAACTATGTTGTCCGGGAGCTTCTATGCCCCCTTGTAGGGTCCCCCAAGACAAACAGGTCCTAGGTGAGGGATCTGACAAAGAGCAGCTCAAAGACCTTTATGAAAAGTACAAATCGAGGACCTAGATTTTCTTTCGCCCGGACGCGGGTCACCGTGGCTCCCATGTGGAGCCAGGCCAAGAGGTGGGGCACGATGGCGAGCGACTGGTGGCCGGGCCTGTCCCTAAGGGGCAACGTGGGTCCCCCCTCCAAAGGGCTCACCACTCATAGGCTGGGTCGGTATAGCTCGGTTGGTAGAGCGGCCATGCCAGCAACTTGAGGGTTGCAGGTTCGATCCCCACTTCTGCCATCCTAGTCACTGCCATTGTGTCCTTGGGCAAGACACTTTACCCACCTGCTCCCACCCAAACTGGATTAAATGTAACTTAGATATTGGGTTTCACAATGTAAAGCGCTTCGAGTCACTTGAGAAAAAGCGCTATATAAATGTAATTCACTTCACTTCACTTCATAGAGGTCGGGTGCAGGGTGAGCTGGATGGTAGCCGAAGGCAGGGCACTTGGAGGTCTGATTATCGGCTACATAAGCTCGCTCTTGGGACATGGAACGTCACCTCGCTGGGAGGGAAGGAGCCTGAGCTGGTGCGCGAGGTGGAGAAGTTCCGGCTAGATATAGTTGGACTCACTTTGACGCACAGCAAGGACTCTGGAACCTGATCTCTCAAGAGGGGCTGGACTCTCTTCCACTCTGGCGTTGCAAGCAATGAGAGGCTGGGGTGGCAATTGTTGTTCCCCCCCCCCCCCGGCTCAAAGCCTGCACGTTGGACTTTAACCCAGTAGACGAGATGGTAGCTTCCCTCTGCCTTCGGGTTGGGTGACGGGTCCTGACTGTTGTTTGTGTTTACGCACCAAACAGCAGCTCAGAGTACCCACTCTTTTTGGATTCCCTTGAGGAAGTACTGGAGAGTGCTCCCTCGGGCGATTTCCTTGTTCTGCTGGGGGACTTCAATGCTCATGTTGGCAACGACAGTGAAACCTGGAGAGTTGTGATTGGGAAAAATGGCCACCCGGATTTGAACCCAAGTTGTGCTTTGTTATGGGACTTTTGTGCTTGTCACGGATTGTCCGTAACAAACACAATGTTCAAACATAAGGGTGTCCTTATGTGCACTTGGCACCAGGACACCCTCGGCCGCAGTTCCATGATTGACTTTGTAGTTGTGTCATGGGATTTGCGGCCTCATGTTTTGGACACTCAGGTGAAGAGAGGGGCAGAGCTTTCTACCGATCACCACCTGGTGGTTAGCTGGCTAAGATGGTGGGGTAGGATGCCGGACAGACCTTGCAGGCCCAAACGCATTGTGAGGGTCTGCTGGGAACGCCTAGCAGAGTCTCCTGTCAAAGAGAGTTTCAATTTCCACCTCCGGAAGAACTTTGAACATGTCACGAGGGAGGTGCTGGACATTGAGTCTGAGTGGACCATGTTTCGTGCCTCTTTTGTCGAGCCGGCTGATTGCAGCTGTGGCCGCAAGGTGTTTGGTGCCTGTCGTGGCGGTAATCCTAGAACCCGCTGGTGGCCACCAGCAGTGAGGGATGCCGTCAAGCTGAAGAAAGAGCCTATCGGGTCCTTTTGGCTCATGGTACTCCAGAGGCAGCGGGCATACCGACAGGCCTAGCGAGACCTCCTCAATCCCACCAACACGTCTCCTATGAGGAAGCAGTGCCTGGGGAATCTGTGGTGGGCTCTCCTATTTCTGGGGCTGAGGTTGCCAAGGTAGTTAAAAAGCTCCTCGGTGGCAAGGCCCCGGGGGTGGAGGAGCTCCGTCCGGAGTTACTTAAGGCTCTGGATGCTGTGGGGCTGTCTTGGTTGACAATACTTTGCAACATCGCGTGGACATCGGGGGAGGTACCTCTGGATTGGCAGACCGGGGTGGTGGTTCCTCTCTTTAAGAAGGGAAACCGGAGGGTGTGTTCCAGCTATGGTGCTCACTCCTCAGCCTTCCCGGTAAGGTCTATTCATGTGTACTGGAGAGGAGGAACCTCGGATCCAGGACGAACAGTGTGGTTTTTGTCCTGGTCGTGGAACGGACCAGCTCTATACTCTCGGCAGGGTCCTTGAGTGTGCATGGGAGTCTGCCCAACCAGTCTACATGTGCTTTGTGGACTTGGAGAAGACATTCGACCGTGGTCCTGTGGGGAGTGCTCAGAGAGTATGGGATATCGGCATGTCCGATTGTGGCGGGTCGCTCCCTGTATAATCAGTGTCAGATCTTGGTCCGCATTGCCGGCAGTAAGTCGGACCCCTTTCCAGTGAGGGTTGGACTCCGCCAAGGCTGCCCTTTTTCACCGATTCTGTTCATAACTTTTTTGGACAGAATTTCTAGGCGCAGTCATGGCGTTGAGGGGATCCAGTTTGGTGGCTGCAGGATTAGATATCTGCTTTTTGCAGATGATGTGGTCCTGATGGCTTCAACTGGCCAGGATCTTCAGCTCTCATTGGATGAGTTTGCAGCCGAGTGTGAAGCGACTGGGATGAGAATCAGCACCTCCAAGTCCGAGTCCATGGTTCTCGCACGGGAAAGGGTGGAGTGCCATCTCTCAGGTTGCCACCCGAACGCCTCCTTGAGGTGTTTAGGGCAAATCTGACTGGCAGGAGGCCACGGGGATGACCCAGGACACATTGGGAAGACTATGACTCCCGGCTGGCCTGGGAACGCCTTGGGATCCCCAGAAAAGAGCTGGACAAAGTGGCTGGGGAGAGGGAAGTCTGGGCTTTTCTGCTTAGGCTGCTGCCCCCACAACCCGACCTCGGATAAGCGGAAGAAAATGGATGGATTTAGTATGACAGTTATACTGTCATATTGAGTACAAAAACTAACTTTTGTCTTTGCAAACCTTACACAATACATTGTTTCTAGTAAAACTCACAAAGATACATATCTCCAGGCATTATTAGCCATGTTGCATGTGTGGTTTAGGAGTTTTGTTTAAATAACTGTCAGATTGAGTGTGACAGTATACTGTCATAGTGAGTAAAAACAATATTTTGTATTCGCAAACCTTACAAAAACAACTATATCTAGTTAAACTCACACATATACAATATTACAGGCATTGTTAGACATAATGCATTTTTGGTTTTGGAGTTATATTTATATAACTTTCATATTTAGTATGACAGTTATACTGTCATATTGAATTAAAAAAACTAACTGTGTCTTTGCAAACCTTACAAAAGACCATTTTTCTAGTAAAACTAACTAAGATTAATGTCTCCAGGCATTATTAGCCATTTTTCATGTGTTGTTTGAGTTATGTTTAAATAACTGTCATATTGAGTGTGACAGTATACTGTCATGAAACCCAATTTTTGTATTTGCAACCCAGATTCTAGTAAAACTCACATATATACAATTTTACAGGCAGTTTTGGACATAATGCATGTTTGGTTTTAGAGTTATGTTTATATAACTTTCATATATAGTATGACAGCTACACTGTTATATTGAGTAAAAAAAAACTAACTTGTGTCCGTCATAAAACCCAATTTTTGTATTTGCAAACCTTACAACTGATTCGAGTAAAACTCACATGCCGGTAATATTGAATTCAAGCATTTTTAGACATTTTGCATGTTTAGTTTAGGAATTATGTTACATTTTTATTGCTTTTTTCGCATTATCTCAGAATTTTAAGAACATTACTGTCATATTGAGTAAAAACATATTTTTTGTTTTTGCAAGCCTCAAAAAAGCATATGTTTCGAGTAAAACTCACAAGAATGCATTATTTCAGCCATTGTTAGTCTTTTTTCATGTGTTAAGAGTTATGTTTAAATAACTGTCTTATTGAGTGTGGCAGTTATACTGTCATATTGAGTAAAAAAAACTAACCTGTGTCTTTGCAAACCTTACAAAAGAAAATGTTTCTAGTAACACTCACAAAGACACATTTTTCACGCATTATTAGACATGTTTCATGTTAGGAGTTATAATTAAATAACTGTCATATTGAGTGATACAGTTATAATGTCATTATGTGTAAAACATAATTTTTGTATTTGCAAATCTTACAAAAACAATTGATTCTAGTAAAACTTACACAGATTCAATATTACAGGCATTTTTAGACATTTTAAATGTTTGGTTTAAAAGTTGTGTTTGAAAACATTTTTATTGCTTTTTCGCATTATCTCAGGATTCTAAGAACATTACTTTCATATTGAGTAAAAAACTACTTTTTGTTTTTGCAAACCTTACAAACTCACATAAATACATTATTACAGGCATTTTTAGACATGACACATGTTGGGTTTTGGAGTTATGTTTATATAACTTTCATATTTAGTATGACTGTTATACAGTCATATTGAATACAAAAAAACTAGCTTGTGTCTTTGCAAACTTTACAAAATATAATTTTTCTAGTAAAACTAACAAAGATACATGTCTCCAGGCATTATTAGCCATTTTGCATATGTTGTTTAGGAGTTATGTTTAAATACATTTTTATTGCTTTTTTTCGCATTATCTCAGGATTCTAAGATCATTACAGTCATATTAAGTAAAAAACTACTTTTTGTGTTTGCAAAATTTGAAAAAGCATATGTTTCGAGTAAAACTCCCAAGGATGCAATATTTCAGTTATTATTAGCCATTTTTCATGTGTGGTTTAGGAGTTATGTTTAAATAGCTGTCATACTGAGTGTGACAGTATACTGTCATAGTGAGTAAAACCAATTTATTTATTTGCAAACCTTACCAAAAAAAAACTTATTCTAGTAAAACCACATGGATTCAATATTAAAAGCATTTTTAGACATTTTGCATGTTTGGTTTAGGAATTATGATGAATACATTTGTATTGCTTTTTTCGCATTATCTCAGGATTCTAAGATCATTACTTTCATATTGAGTAAAAAACTACTTTTTGTTTTTGCAAACCTTACAAACTCACATAAATACATTATTACAGGCATTTTTAGACATGACACATGTTTGGTTTTGGAGTTATGTTTATATAACTTTCATATTTAGTATGACTGTTATACTGTCATATTGAATAAAATTAAAAAAAAACTAGCTTTTGTCTTTGCAAACTTTACAAAATATCATTTTTGTAGTAAAACTAAAAAAGATACATGTCTCCAGGCATTATTAGCCATTTTGCAAGTGTTGTTTAGGAGTTAGGTTTAAATGACTGTTTATTGCTTTTTTTCGCATTATCTCAGGATTCTAAGAACATTACTTTGATATTTAGTAAAAACCTACTTTTTGTTTTTGCAAACCTTACAAACTCACATAAATACATAACTACAGGGCTTTTTAGACATGACACATGTTTGGTTTTGGAGTTATGTTTATATAACTTTCATATTTAGTATAACTGTTATACTGTCATATTGAATACAAAAAACTAGCTTTTGTCTTTGCAAACTTTACAAAAGATCATTTTTCTAGTAAAACTAACAAAGATACATGTCTCCAGGCACTATTAGCCATTGCATGTGTTGTTTAGGAGTTATGTTTAAATACATCTTTATTTATTTTTTCGCATTATCTCAGGATTCTAAGATCATTACTTTCATATTGAGTAAAAAAACTACTTTTTGTTTTTGCAAAATTTAAAAAAGCATATGTTTCGAGTAAAACTCCCAAGAATATATTATTTCAGTTATTTTTAGTCATTTTTCATGTGTAGTGTAAGAGTTATGTTTAAATAACTGTCATATTGAGTGTGGCAGTTAAATCACATTGAGTAAAAAAAAACTAACCTGTGTCTTTGCAAACCTTACAAATGAAAATGTTTCTAGTAACACTCACAAAATAAATTTTTTCACGCATTATTAGACATGTTTCATGTGTGGTCAGGAGTTATAATTAAATAACCGTCATATTGAGTGTTACAGTTATAATGTAATTATGTGTAAAACCTAATTTTTGTATTTGCAAACCTTACAAAAACTATTGATTCTAGTAAAACTTACATAGATTCAATATTACAGGCATTTTTAGACATTTTACATGTTTGGTTTAAAAGTTGTGTTTAAATACATTTTTATTGCTTTTTTTGCATTATCTCAGGATTCTAAAATCATTACTTTCATATTGAGTTAAAAACTACCTTTTTGTTTTTGCAAACCTTACAAATTCACATAAATACATTATTACAGGCATTTCTAGACATGACACATGTTTGGTTTTGGAGTTATGTTTATATAACTTTCATATTTAGTATAACTGTTATACTGTCATATTGAATAAAAAAAAACTAGCTTGTGTCTTTACAAACTTTACAAAAGTTATTGTTTCTAGTAAAACTAACAACGATAGATGTCTCCAGGCATTATTAGCCATTTTGCATGTGTTGTTTAGGAGTTATGTTTAAATAAATTTGTATTGCTTTTTTCGCATTATCTCAGGATTCTAAGATCATTACTTTCATATTGAGTAAAAAACTACTTTTTGTTTTTGCAAACCTTACACACTCACATAAATACATTATTTTAGGCATTTTTAGACATGACACATGTTTGGTTTTGGAGTTATGTTTATATAACTTTCATATTTAGTATGACTGTTATACTGTCATATTGAATAAAATAAAACTAGCTTGTGTCTTTGCAAACTTTACAAAAGATAATTTTTCTAGTAAAACTAACAAAGATACATGTCTCCAGGCATTATTAGCATTTTGCATGTGTTCTTTAGGAGTTATGTTTAAATACATTTGTATTGCTTTTTTCGCATTATCTCAGGCTTCTAAGATCATTACTTTCATATTGAGTAAAAAACTACTTTTTGTTTTTGCAAATCTTACAAACTCATATAAATACATTATTACAGGCATTTTTAGACATGACACATGTTTGGTTTTGGAGTTATGTTTATATAACTTTCATATTTAGTATGACTGTCAAACTGTAATATTGAATACAAAAAACTAGCTTGTGTCTTTGCAAACCTTACAAAAAACAATTTATTCTAGTAAAACTTACATAGATTCAATATTACAGGCATTTTTAGGCATTTTACATGTTTGGTTTAAAAGTTGTGTTTAAATACATTTTTATTGCTTTTTTTGCATTATCTCAGGATTCTAAGAACATTACTTTCATTTTTGAGTAAAAAACTACTTTTTGTTTTTGCAAAGCTTACACACTCACATAAATACATTATTACAGGCATTTTTAGACATGACACATGTTTGGTTTTGGAGTTATGTTTATATAACTTTCATATTTAGTGCGACTGTTATACTGTCATATTGAATAAAAAAAACTAGCTTGTGTCCTTGCAAACTTTACAAAAGATCCCTTTTCTAGTAAAACTCACAAAGATACATGTCTCCAGGCATTATTAGCCATTTTGCATGTGTTGTTTAGGAGTTATGTTTAAATACACTTTTATTGTTTTTTTTTCGCATTATCTCAGGATTCTAAGAACATTATGTTCATATCTAGTAAACAACTACCTTTTGTTTTTGCAAACCTTACAAAGTCACATACATACATTATTACAGGCATTTTTAGACATGACACATGTTTGGTTTTGCAGTTATGTTTATATAACTTTCATATTTAGTTACTAAATATGAAAGTATAATGGTCATACTAAATTTTAGTATGACCGTTATACTGTCATATTGAATTAAAAAAAACTAGCTTGTGTATTTGCAAACTTTACAAAATATCATTTTTCTAGTAAAACTAACAAAGATACATGTCTGCAGGCATTATTACCCATTTTGCATGTGTTTTTTAGGAGTTATGTTTAAATAAATTTGTATTGCTTTTTTCGCATTATCTCAGGATTCTAAGATCATTACTTTCATATTGAGTAAAAAACTACCTTTTGTTTTTGCAACCCTAACAAACTCACATAAATACATTATTACAGGCATTTTTAGATTCGACACATGTTTGGTTTTGGAGTTATATTAATATATAACTTTCATTTTTAGTATGACTGTTATACTGTCACATTGAATTAAAAAAACCTGGCTTGTGTCATTGCAAACTTTACAAAATATATTTTTTCTAGTAAAACTAACAAAGATACATGTCTCCAGGCATTATCAGCCATTTTGCATGTGTTGTTTAGGAATTATGTTTAAATACATTTTTATTGCTTTTTTTGCATTATCTCAGGATTCTAAGATCATTACTTTCATATTGAGTAAAAAACTACTTTTTGTTTTTGAAAACCTTACAAACTCACATAAATACATTATTACAGGCATTTTTAGACATGACACGTTTAGTTTTGGAGTTATGTTTATATAACTTTTATATTTAGTGTGACTGTTATACTGTCATATTGAATAAAAAAAAAAAACTAGCTCGTGTCTTTGCAAACTTTACATAAGATCACTTTTCTAGTAAAACTAACAAATATACATGTCTCCAGGCATTATTAGCCATTTTGTATGTGTTTTTTAGTAGTTATGTTTAAATACATTTGTATTGCTTTTTTCGCATTATCTCAGGATTCTATGATCATTACTTTCATATTGAGTAAAAAACTACTTTTTGTTTTTGCAACCCTAACAAACTTACATAAATACATTATTACAGGCATTTTTACACATGACACATGTTTGGTTTTGGAGTTATATTAATATATAACTTTAATTTTTAGTATCACTGTTATACTGTCATATTGAATTAAAAAAAACTAGCTTGTGTCATTGCAAACTTTACAAAATATATTTTTTCAAGTAAAACTAACAAAGATACATATCTCCAGGCATTATCAGCCATTTCGCATGTGTTGTTTAGGAATTATGTTTAAATATAAACATTGATTGATTGATTGATTGAAATACATTTGTATTGCTTTTTTTGCGTTATCTCAGGATTCTAAGATCATTACTTTCATATTGAGTAAAAAACTACTTTTTGTTTTTGCAAACCTTTCAAACTAACATCAATACATTATTACAGGCATTTTTAGACATGACACATGTTTGCTTTTGAAGTTATGTTTATATAACTTTCATATTTAGTATGACTGTTATACTGTCATATTTAATTTTAAAAAAATAGTTTTGTCTTTGCAAACTTTACAAATGATCATTTTTCTAGTAAAACTAACAAAGATACATGTCTGCAGGCATTATTACCCATTTTGCATGTGTAGTTTAGGAATTATGTTTACCGTATTTCCTTGAATAGCCGCAGGGGCGTTAATTAATTTAAAACCTCCTGTCACTCCTGCGTTTACCGGAAACCGGCGGGATGGCCGTGCATGCGGTAATTATTTTAAAACCTCTTCTCACTCCGGCGTTTACCAAGAGGAATCCATAAAATTTAGACGTGCGCTTTGAGTGTGATGAAGCATACCATCATGAAAAGCACATTTAATTAAAAAAAACGTTATTATGGTCTTACCTGTACTTATAAATGGAGTCCATTTGCAGCTCCTTCTGACCAAAAGCATCGATAACTTGTTTATAGAAGTCTTCATTATTTTCTTTTTTCCGTTTTAAAAGTCTCTGTCTCGATGGAGATATTCCTTTAATTATTACCTCCTGCTTCCATTGAAAGTCCAGTTTAGAAAACTGTTTTATTTTAGATACCGGTATGTAATCCTCCATGTTAGAAGAAAAAAAATCTCTTGCTGCGTGTGTTCACTTCTTCTGCAGTACCGGAAGTCGCCAGAAGGATCACTAGCGCGGCAGCGCCCTCTACCACCAGGAGGCGGGAGTCATTTAATGACTTATGCAGTATTTCACACACGCAGCTACGGTATATTAATAAAACATAGCTGCTTACTGTTCTCTTTAGCATACTGTACCGGTATTCAATAGCTTGGACCTTAAATCCTACTGAATAGCTCTTTATCTTTTTTCCTTTGTGCGATTGTAAACTACTGAAAGCAGCTTCCTCCATTTTGAAAATGAGGACAGATGCGTCACTCGTGACGTAACAAATTTGACCCGGTGGAAGTTCTAGACATATGCTAAATATTTTGCGAAACGAGTTTGACCCGGTGAAAATTATAGACATGCGATAATAAAATTAATATTTTGCGAAACGAATTTGATCCGGCTTCAATAATAAACCGGCGATAAGGCCAAGCATGCGTTAATTATTTTGAGAAACGAGTTTGACCCGGCAGTAATTCTAGAGGTGCGGATACTATATTCCCTGCGCCAATTCAAGGAAATACGGTAATTACATTTTTATTGCTTCTTTTGCATTATCTCAGGATTCTAAGAACTTTACTTTCATATTGAGTAAAAAACTACTTTTTGTTTTTGCAAACCTTACAAACTCACATAAATACATAACTGCAGGGCTTTTTAGACATGAGACATGTTTGGTTTTGGAGTTATGTTTATATAACTTTCATATTTAGTATGACTGTTATACTGTCATATTGAATAAAAAAAAACTAGCTTGTGTCTTTGATATCTTTACAAAAGATCATTTTTTTGAACTAACAACGTTAAATTATTAGCCATTTTGCATGTGTTGTTTAGGAGTTATGTTTAAATACATTTTTATTGCTTTTTTCGCATTATCTCAGGATTCTAAGAACATTACAGTCATATTGAGTAAACAACTACTTTTTGTGTTTGCAAAATGTAAAACTCAGTAAAACTCCCAAGGATTCATTTTTTCAGGCATTATTAGCTTTTTTATGTGTAGTTTATGAGTTATGTTTAAATAACTGTCATATTGAGTGTGATTTTGTCATAGTGAGTAAAACCTAATTTTTGTATTTACAAACCTTACAAAAACAACCGATTCTAGTAAAACTCACATTGATACAATATTACAGGCATGTTTAGACATATTGCATGTTTGGTTTTGGAGTTATATTTATACAACCTGCTTTCTGAGCCGCCACCTTTGTGGTTTGCGTGTCCCACTGATCCAGGAACTATGTTGTCCGGGGGCTTCTATGCCCCCTGGTAGGGTCCCCCAAGACAAACAGGTCCTAGGTGAGGGATCAGACAAAGAGCAGCTCAAAGACCTTTATGAAAAGTACAATTGAGGACCTAGATTTTTTCTTGCCCGGACGCAGGTCACCGTGGCTCCCCTGTGGAGCCAGGCCCAGAGGTGGGGCACGATGGCGATTGACTGGTGTACGGGCCTGTCCCCATGGGCCCCAGCCGTGCTCAGCTCGAAGAGGCAACGTGGATCCCCCCTCCAGGGCTCACCACTCATGGGCTGGGTCATAGAGGGTGCAGTGTGAGCTGGGCGGCAGCCGAAGGCAGGGCACTTGGAGGTCCAATTATCGGCTACATAAGCTCACTCTTGGGACATGGAACGTCACCTCGCTGGGAGGGAAGGAGCCTGAGCTGGTGCATGAGGTGGAGAAGTTCCCGGCTAGATATAGTTGGACTCACAGCAAGGGCTCTGGAACCTGTTCTCTCAAGAGGGGCTGGACTGAGCTGAACTTTCATTACTTGCAATGCCAGAGTGGATGAAATTCCACACTGGCTTTGCAACTAATGAGAGGCTGGGGTGGCAATTCTTGTTGCCCCCGGCTCAAAGCCTGCACGTTGGACTTTAACCAAATAGACGAGATGGTAGCTTCCCTCAGCCTTCGGGTTGGGTGACAGGTCCTGACTGTTGTTTGTGTTTACGCACCAAACAGCAGCTCAGAGTACCCACTCTTTTTGGATTCCCATGAGGGAGTACTGGAGATTGCTCCCTCGGGTGATTCCCTTGTTCTGCTGGTGGACTTCAACGCTCATGTTGGCAACGACAGTGAAACCTGGAGATTCGTGATTGGGAAAAATGGCCACCCGGATCTGAACCCAAGTGGTGCTTTGTTTTTGGACTTTTGTGCTTGTCACGGATTGTCCATAACAAACACAATGTTCAAACATAAGGGTGTCCATATGTGCACTTGGCACAAGGACACCCTCGGCCGCATGATTGACTTTGTAGTTGTGTCATGGGATTTGCAGCTTCATGTTTTGGACACTCGGTGAAGAGAGGGACAGAGCTTTCTACCAATCACCACCTGGTGGTGAGCTGGCTCCGATTGTAGGGGAGGATGCCGGTCAGACCTTGCAGGCCCAAACGCATTGTAAGGGTCTGCTGGGAACGCCTAGCAGAGTCTCCTGAAGAACTTTGAACCTGTCCGGAAGAACTTTGAGCATGTAACGAGGGAGGTGCTGGACATTGAGTCTGAGTGGACCATGTTCCTTTCCTCTCTTGTCGAGCCAGCTGATTGAAGCTGTGGCCGCAAGGTGTTTGGTGCCTGTCGTGGCGGTAATCCACCAGCAGTGAGGGATGCTGTCAAGCTGAAGAAAGAGCCATCGGACTCCAGAGGCAATGGGCATACCGACAGGCCAAGCGAGACCTCCTCAATCCCACCAACACGTCTTCCTATGAGGAAGCAGTGCCTGGGAAATCTGTGGTGGGCTCTCCTATTTCTGGGGCTGAGGTTGCCAAGGTAGTTAAAAATCTCCTCGGTGGCAAGGCCCCGGGGGTGGATGAGCTCCGTCCGGAGTTCCTTAAGGCTCTGGATGCTGTGGGGCTGTCTTGGTTGACAAGACTCTGCAACATTGCGTGGACATCGGGGGCGGTACCTCTGGATTGGCAGACCGGGGTGGTGGTTCCTCTCTTTAAGAAGGGGAACCGGAGGGTGTGTTCCAGCTATCGTAGATCACACTCCTCAGCCTTCCCGGTAAGGTCTATTCATGTGTACTGGAGAGGAGGAACCTCGGATCCAGGACGAACAGTGTGGTTTTCGTCCTGGTCGTGGAACGGTAGACCAGCTCTATACTCTCGGCAGGGTCCTTGAGTGTGCATGGGAGTTTGCCCAACCAGTCTACATAAGTTTTGTGGACTTGGAGAAGACATTCGACCTTGGTCCCCCCGGTAAATCCTGTGGGGAGTGCTCAGAGAGTATGGAGTATCGGCATGTCTGATTGTGGCGGGTGTCTCCCTGTATGATCAGTGTCAGAGCTTGGTCCGCATTGCCGGCAGTATGTCGGACCCCTTTCCAGTGAGGGTTGGACTCCGCCAAGGCTGCCCTTTGTCACCGATTCTGTTCATAACTTTAATGGACAGAATATCTGGCGTTGAGGAACCCCTCAACGCCATGACTGCGCCTGGTTTGGTGGCTGCAGGATTAGGTCTCTGCTTTTTGCAGATGATGTGGTCCTGATGGCTTCAACTGGCCAGGATCTTCAGCTCTCATTGGATCGGTTCGCAGTGAAGCGACTGGGATGAGAATCAGCACCTCCAAGTCCGAGTCCATGGTTCTCGCCCGGGAAAGGGTGGAGTGCCATCTCCAGGTTGGGATAGAGATCTTGCCCCAAGTGAAGGAGTTCAAGTACCTAGGAGTCTTGTTCACGAGTGAGGATAGAGTGGATCGTAAGATCTACAGGCGGATCAGTAATGAGGACGCTATATTGATCCGTTGTGGTGAAGAAGGAGCTGAGCCAGAAGGAAAAGCTTTCAATTTACCGGTCGATCAACGTTCCCATGCTCACCTATGGACATGAGCTTTGGGTTATGACCGAAAGGACAAGGTCACGGGTACAAGCGGCCGAAATGAGTTTCCTCCGCCGGGTGGTGGGTCTCTCCTTTAGAGATAGGGTGAGAAGCTCTGTCATCCGGGAGGAACTCAGTGTAAAGCCGTTGCTCCTCCACATTGAGAGGAGCCAGATGAGGTGGTTCGGGCATCTGCTCAGGATGCCACCCGAACGCCTCCCTAGGGAGGTGTTTAGGGCAAGTCCGACCAGCAAGAGGCCATGGGGACGACCTGGACACATTGGAAAGACTATGTCTCCCGGCTGGCCTGGAAACGCCTCGGTATCCCCAGAAAAGAGCTGGACGAAGTGGCTGGGGAGAGGGAAGGCTGGGATCGCTGCTTAGGCTGCTGCCCCAGCAACCCGACCTCGGATAAGCGGAAGAAAATGGATGGATTTAGTATGACAGTTATACTGTCATATTGAGTGTGACAGTATACTGTCATAAAACCCAATTTTTGTATTTGCAAACCTGATTCTAGTAAAACTCAAACCTATACAATATTACAGGCAATTTTGGACATAATGCACGTTTGGTTTTGGAGTTATGTTTATATAACTTTAATATATAGTATGACATCTATACTGTTATTATGAGTAAAAAAACTAACTTGTGTCTGTCATGAAACCCAATTTTTGTATTTGCAAACCTTACAAAAACAACTGATTCTAGTAAAACTCACATGGATTCAAGATTGATTGATATTACAGGCAGTATTAGACATTTTGTATGTTTGGTTTAGGAATTATGTTGGAATACATTTGTATTGCTTTTTTCACATTTTATCAGCATTTTAAGAACATTACTGTCATATTGAGTAACAAAACCTTTTTCTGTTTGCAAGCCTTAAAAAAGCAATGTTTCGAGTTATTTCAGGCATTATTAGCCATTTTTATGTGTAGTTTAGGAGTTATGTTTAAATAACTGTCATATTGAGTGTGACACTGTCATAGTGAGTAAAACCTAACTTTTGTATTTGCAAACCTTACAAGAAAAAACGATTCTAGTAAAACTCACATTGATACATTATTACAGGCATGTTTAGACATCTTGCATGTTTGGTTTTGGAGTTATGTTTATATAACCTGCTTTGTGAGCCGCCACCTTTGTGGTTTGCGTGTCCCACTGATCCTAGGAGCTATGTTGTCCGGGGGATTCTAAGCAAACAGGTACTAGGTGAGGAATCAGACAAAGAGCAGCTCAAAGACCTTTATGAAAAGTACAAATCGAGGACCTAGATTTTTTCTCGCCCGGACGCGGGTCACCGTGGCTCCCCTGTGGAGCCAGGCCTAGAGGTGGGGCACGATGGCGAGCGACTGGTGCCCATGGGGCCCAGCTCAAAGAGGCAACGTGGGTCCCCCCTGCAATAGGCTCACCACTCATGGGCTGGGTCATAGAGGTCGGGTGCAGTGTGAACTGGGCGGCAGCCGAAGGCAGGGCACTTGGTGGTCCGATTATCGGCTACATAAGCTCGCTCTTGGGACGTTGAACGTCACCTCGCAGGGAGGGAAGGAGCCTGAGCTGGTGCGCGAGGTGGAGAAGTTCCCGGCTAGATAAAGTTGGACTCACTTCGACGCAGAGCAAGGGCTCTGGAACCTGTTCTCTCAAGAGGGGTTGGACTCTCTTCCACTCTGGCGTTGCAAGTAATGAGAGGCTGGGTTGACAATTCTTGTTTCCCCCCCCGCTCAAAGCCTGCCCGTTGGACTTTAACCCAGTAGACAAGATGGTAGCTTCCCTCCAAACACAATGTTCAAACATAAGGGTGTCCATATGTGCACTTGGCACCAGGACATCCTCGGCCGCAGTTCCATGATTGACTTTGTAGTTGTGTCATGGGATTTGCGGCCTCATTTTTTGGATACTCGGGTGAAGAGAGGGGCGAGCCTTCTACCGATCACCACCTGGTGAGCTGGCCCCGATGGCGGGAAAGGATGCCGGACAGACCTGGCAGGCCCAAACGCATTGTGAGAGTCTTTTGGGAACGCCTAGCAGAGTCTCCTGTCAGAGAGAGTTTATTTTTCCTCCTCCGGAAGAACTTTGAACATGTCACTAAGGAGGTGCTGGACATTGAGTCTGAATGGATCATGTTCCGTGCCTCTCTTGTCGAGCCAGCTGATTGGAGCTGTGGCCGCAAGGTGTTTGGTGCCTGTCGTGGCGGTAATCCTAGAACCCGCTGGTGGCCACCAGCAGTGCGGGATGCCATCAAGCTGAAGAAAGAGCTTATCGGGTCCTTTTGGCTCATGGGACTCCAGAGGCAGCGGGCATACCGACAAGCCAAGCGAAACCTCCTCAATCCCACCAACACGTCTTCCTATGAGGAAGCATTGTCTGGAGAATCTGTGATGGGCTCTCCTATTTCTGGGGCTGAGGTTGCCAAAGTAGTTAAAAAGCTCCTCGGTGGCAAGGCCCCGGGGGTGGATGAGCTCCGTCCGGAGTTCCTTAAGGCTCTGGATGGTGTGGGGCTGTTTTAGTTGACAAGACTCTGCAACATCCCTTGGACATCAGGGGCGGTACCTCTGCATTGGCAGACCGGGGTGGTGGTTCCTCTCTTAAAGAAGGGGAACCTGAGGGCGTGTTCCAACTATCGTAGATCACACTCCTCAGCCTTCCTGGTAAGGTCTATCCATGTGTACTGGAGAGGAGGAACCTCGGATCCAGGATGAACAGTGTGGTTGGACTCCACCAAGGATGCCCTTTGTCACCGATTCTGTTCATAACTTTTATGGACATAATTTCTAGGCGCAGTCATGGCGTTGAGGGGATCCGGTTTGGTGGCTGTAGGATTAGGTCTATGCTTTTTGCAGATGATGTGGTCCTTATTGCTTCAACTGGCCAAGATCTTCAGCTCTCATTGGATCGGTTCGCAGCCGAGTGTGAAGCGACTGGGATGAGAATCAGCACCTCCAAGTCCGAGGTTCTCGCCCGGGAAAGGGTGGAGTGCTATCTCGAGTTTTTGCAGGAGATCTTGCCCCAAGTGGATGAGTTCAAGTACCTGGAGTCTTGTTCATGAGTGAGGGAAGAGTGGATCGTGAGATGCAACAGGCTTATCGGTGCGGCGTCTTCAGTGATGAGGACGCTATATTGATTCGTTGTGGTAAGAAGGAGCTGAGCCAGAAGGAAAAGCTCTCAATTTTCCAGTCGATCTACGTTCCCATCCTCACCTATGGTCATGAGCTTTGGGTTATGACTGAAAGGACAACATCACGGGTACAAGCGGCCGAAATGAGTTTTCTCCGCTGGGTGGCGGGTGTCTCCCTTACTGTAAGAATTTTCACCGTTTAATTACAGTAACCTACTGGCAGCTAATGGTTCCAGTATAAAACTGTTTTTCTACAGCACACATACTGTGATTTATCACTACAGTTTATACTGTAAAAGGTATCACAGTACTGTCCTGTATCAAATATACGCTTCACAGCATAATACTGTCATCTGTTTAGCGGCATTACACTGTTATTTTAGTGTATCTACTGTAATATCCATTAACAGTTAATTACAGTAAAATAATTGTAAGCACTATAGACTAAGCTTTACAGTATAATGCCACTAGAAGTTAATGAATTGAACTTTTAATTTTTTAAAATCAAAACCCCTGCAATCTGCTGGCATAAAAATGACTGGAGAAATGGCCTTGCAAGTTTATGCTTTTATTAACCAATTATTTTAAAGTGCATCAAATACATTCAATGTACATTTAGTGCATTCTTCTTATTTTCAGTAAAGCATTTTAACATTTAGAACATGTCAACTTAATTTCAAACTGGAGACAAAACACTGAACACGAGTCCAGTGTTTAGTTGACGGCTACATAAAGCCCCACTCAAAGTCTGTGAGATGTTTTATAAGGGTGGCTACGTGAGGATTTACAGTTGCTGCCTTTTTCTGGACCAGATTCCCGGTCTTCTTGGACACCACCTTTCCCTGGCTAGCCTTTGTTCCCCTCTCAGGGTTAACGCCAATGAATCGCCTAAAAAAGAGAGAAAGCATATTAGATATTCTGTTGTGATTGAAGATTACTTGTAGTCGATACAGAACCCCCTTCATATTGTTATTTAGGAATATGCACTGCACAAATATTAATATCAATTTTAGGATATATGTGAGCCTATACCATAACCACAGCTGTAGATGAGTGAATGCTCTAAAACCCATTAAGACAAATTCAGAGAGGAAGACAATGCTAAAGCCTCCCCAACCCCTCTCTCTATTCATGTTTTCTCTCCATCTACGGGACCGTGTATTTACGCTGATGTTTCCTGCTTTCACCCATTTAACATATCGTTACCTGCTCAATACCTATCTTCTCTGCATCCTGGTGTCACATTGGTGCTTCTTGCCTTTACCCATTCAACATATCTTTACCTGCACATTACCTACCTTCTCTGCATAGTGTGGTCACGCTGGTGCTTTCTGCCTTTACCCATTCAACATATCTTTACCTGCACATTACCTACCTTCTCTGTATCCTGGCGTCTAGCTGGAGTTTCCTGCCTTTACCCATTCAACATATCTTTACCTGCACATTACCTACCTTCCCTGCATCCTGGGGTCCACTGGTGCTTCTTTCTTTACCCATTCAACATATCTTCACCCGCACATTACCTACTTGCTCTGCATTCTCGGGTCACACTGGTGCTTCCTGCCATCACCCAGTCAACATATCTTTACCTGCAAATTATCTACTTTTTCTGCATCCTGGGGTCAAACAGGTGCTTCCTTCTTTGACCCAGTCAACATATCTTTACCTGCACATTACCTACCTTCTCTGTATCCTAGAGTCAAACTGGTGCTTCGGTCCCTAATAAGAAGGTACACAAAGGAACAGAAGAGTCATTGATTTAAGGCACAAAATTGGGGAAATGACAAGTCAAATTCCTGAACAGAGGTGAGAAACGGGGCAAAATATCCTAACAGTATTTAACAGTTTCAAGAGGATTTACCTTTGAACAAATTCCAATGTCCGAGCACCTTCCTTTTGGTATTCCAAGTTGAACACAAAGTAGGTGGCAAGAAGGGCAGCAAGCCCTGAGATGAAGTTATGTTGGACGCCTTCGCAGATGGCATCACCTTCCATGCTGATCATCCAACGTTTTATTGTGACTTTGTCACCAGCAACTGGTACAGTCAAGAAATGCAGTTTATGTTCCTAAACAGTATCCAATATGGGTAGTATTTTAAAGTATTTGGAATGGCCACCTCACTCGCTCTCTCTTTACTCTGTTTACATCTAGTCTCCTAAGGCAGTGGTTCTCAAATGGGGGTACGCATACTCCTGGGGGTACTTGAAGGTATGCCAAGGGGTACGTGAATTTTTTTTTAAAATATTCTAAAAATAGCAACAATTCAAAAATCCTTTATAAATATATTTATTGAATAATACTTCGACAAAATATGAATGTAAGTTCATAAACTGAGTTTGAGTTTGAGTTTGAGTTTGAGTTTATTTCGAACATGCAAGCATACAACATGATACATCACAATTTCCAGTTTCTTTTCAACATGTTCGAAAAGGAGTAGGAAGAAGCAGAGCTTATTTAATCCTACCCCTTTTCTTTACATAACAGTTGCAAAACTTTTTGTTCACTTCCTGTTCACAATTTTTTCACAATAAACTCCATAAGTAATTACAATAAAAATAAATAAATAAATAATAGTAAGAATTTAATAATAATAATTGGTGAAGTAAGTCATATTTCATATGATGAGATAAGTAAGATTACTTTAAGAATGGATGAATGAATGGATGAAATAAATTGAGAATGTTTGTCATGGTTCTTCTTCATTGTACTTTGTAAACACTTTAAGTTTGAAGAGTTTCTTGAAGTGGATCATATTAGTACATTGTTTGATTGCTTTGCTTAATCCATTCCATAATTTAATTCCACATATCGATATACTGAAGGTCTTAAGTGTTGTACGTGCAAACAAATGTTTTAAATTACGTTTTTCTCTAAGATTATATTTCTCCTCTTTTTTTGAGAAGAATTGTTGTATATTCTTGGGTAGCAGGTTATAGTTTGCTTTGTGCATAATTTTAGCTGTTTGCAAATTCACTATGTCGTGGAATTTCAGTATTTTTGATTCAATAAATAAAGGGTTTGTATGTTCTCTATATCCAACATTATGTATTATTCTAACTGATCTTTTTTGTAACACCGTTAATGAATGAAGTGTACTTTTGTAATTATTTCCCCATATTTCTACACAGTAGCTCAGATATGGTAACACTAGTGAGCAGTAGAGAATATGAAGGGATTTTTGGTCTAGAACATGTTTTGCTTTATTCATTATTGACGTGTTTCTTGCAACTTTATGTTGTATATTTTTTACGTGAGATTTCCAGTTCAATTTATCATCAATCATTATACCTAGAAATTTGGTTTCGTTTACTCTTTCAATTTCTATTCCGTCTATTTGTATTTGTGTTTGACTTTCTCTTCTACTATTACCAAATAGCATTATTTTAGTTTTACTAAGATTCAACGATAGTCTGTTTTTGTCAAACCATCTTTTTAATTTGTTAATTTCTTCTGTTATTATTTGTATTATCTCCTGTGTGTTCTCTCCTGAACAAAACGCTGTTGTATCATCCGCAAATAATACTAACTTTAAATCTTTTGTAACTTTACAAATGTCATTTATATAGAGATTGAATAATTTAGGTCCTAGTATTGATCCCTGAGGTACACCACAGGATATATTTAGCGTTGTAGACGTGTGTTCGCCTAGCTTCACGTATTGTTTCCTGTTCGTTAGATAACTTCTTATCCAGTTTAAGACTAACCCTCTGATGCCATATCGTTCTAGTTTTTTGATTAAAATATTGTGATTAATTGTGTCAAATGCTTTAGTTAGATCCATAAAAACCGCTGCTGCACATTTTTTACTATCTATTGCATTGGTAATTTCTTCTGTAATTTCAATTAAAGCCATTGAAGTTGAAACATTAGCTCTGTATCCATATTGGTTCTCTTCGAGTATTCTATTTTTATTTATGAAACTTTCTAATCTGTTATTGAACAGTTTTTCAATGATTTTAGAAAATTGTGGAAGTAGAGAAACAGGTCTATAATTTGTAAATTGATGTTTATCTCCAGTCTTATAAATTGGTGCAACTTTAGCTATTTTCATTTTGTTTGGAAATGTACCTGTTTGAAATGATAGGTTACTAATATACATTAATGGTCCTGAGATCTCTTCAATAACCTTTTTTATCGTTTCCATATCAATTCCGTTACAATCAGTTGAAGTCTTAGATTTACATTTTTTCACGATTGTAACTATTTCCTCCTGTGTCACATTACTGAGGAACATGGAGTTGGGATTTTGCTCTATGGTATCATTATAGTCCTCAATTGGAACTGGGTCTGGAATCCTTTCTTCCAATTTTGGTCCAATATTTACAAAATAATTATTGAAGCTTTCAACTACTTCCTTTATGTTGTCATTTTTTTTATTTTCATCTAAAAAGTATTGAGGGTAGTCCCTCTTAGTTCCATTTTTAATAATGCTATTGAGGATGCCCCATGTTGCTCTCATATTATTTTTGTTCCTGTCCAACAATTCACTGTAATATTCTTTTCTACATGATCGTAGTATTTCTGTTAACTTGTTTTTATACTTTTTGTACTTAATTTCTGCCTCTATAGTTCTTTGTGCTATAAATTCTCTATATAGTGTATTCTTCTTCTTACAAGCATTTTTTAATCCTTTTGTCATCCATGGTTGATTATTCTTTCTCTGCTTGTTACTGAGTTGTATCCATGGACAATGTTTGTCATAAAGTATTATGAACTTGTTTAAGAAATGTTCATATGCATCATCAACCTCTTTTTCATTATACACATTGTCCCAATCTTGCTTTTGTAGCTCCATTTTGAAGGCAGTCATCCTCTTCTCTGTGCATAGTCTTCGAAATGTCCTTTTGTCTTCCATGTTCTTCTTGTAGTTTCCATTATATATTGTAAAAACTGGCAGATGATCACTGACGTCGCTTATAAGTAGACCACTTGTAGTGTTATTATCAAAATCATTGGTAAAAATATTATCAATAAGCGTGGCACATTGTCCTGTGATTCTGCTTGGCCTTGTGATTTTAGGATATAGACTGATGCTGTACATTGTATCAATGAAGTCATCAATAGACTTTTGCTTGTTGGGGTTCAATAAGTCAATATTAAAGTCACCACATAAGAACCTTATTCTTTGACCATTGTCCATGTAAGTTGCCTTGATCCATTCTTCAAATGTTTCTATACTTGACTTAGGTGATCTATATATACAACTGATGAATATGTTTTTGCTTTTTTCCTGACATATTTCAATGGTTATACATTCTAAGATATTATCAATGGCAAATGACATGTTTTTTACCACTTTGTAGTTCAGGTTTTTCATCACGTACACAGCTACTCCTCCTCCATTTTTGTTGGTTCTGTTGATGTAGTTTAGTTCATATCCCTCCAGAT